>NW_020449130.1:1031407-1170474 GCF_003343035.1 Apteryx rowi | reverse complement strand
GGTCCCTTCCAACCTCAGCGATTCTGTGATTCTGTGATTCTGTGAAAATGTCGGCATAAGAAACCTGTTCCTGCGCAAAGGCTGACTGAAATTCTGGATTCTCAGGCCATAGACTGAGAACACCTGTAGGCTGGTCTAGCTGCCAACCTACCTGATGTTACACTGTTCAATGTACATACGTAGAGTAAATGGATAAGAATATCTTTTACTGGCTGCTCAAGATGAAAGAGAAGGAAAGTAGAAAAAAGGTAAAACAAAAATGAAACAATGTAAGTGCTGAAGGTATAGAAACTTTTTTTCTGTGTTGTAGAAATGTGCTCCTTTTCCAACGTGCCTATTACACACGTTCTGATCCCAGTGCTATATTATTACTGAGCCTGGGGAAAAAAAGGGATTTGAAAAAATGCAGTAAACTATCTCCATTAGAACTAAATGTGTTTTAGGGAGCTTGTTTCTATTACAGAAAGAGAAAGGAGGAATGTTTTGTCACATGAGAGGTGTTGAAAGGCAGGTCTGTTCTGACATGCCAAGTTGTATTTATACCTACAACTGGCCTGATCCTTTGCTGATGAAAGCACAGATAGCTGCAGTGAAGGCAATTGAGCTGAATTGTCTCTAGCAGCCAACAGAGGCCCTGAACTCTCCTCCTGATCTGTTTGGATTCAGGCATGCAGTTAATTTTTTGAGCCTCTCACAGCAATGTCAGGTCAYGATCATGTAGAAGTCAAAGGACTGGTGGTTTCAGTTTCTGGTTCAGTGGGGTTCTTTTATTTTTGTTTTTAAATAAAATAATTAATTTGGAGAAAAACACTGATTGAATAAAAATCATTTTCAAGCTTGTCCCCCTTGCCCACCCCCAGGCTTCTGGACCACGCAAGCTCCTGGGAAAAAGCAGCTTTTTACCAAAGCCAGAGTGACACTTGGGAGTCCATGTGCAGGTGAGAGAGGTTGCACTGGGGTGGTGCAGCACCAAGGAGTGCTGCATGGTGTCCACACACCTGGCAGGGTCCCTTGGGGCATGGCTGCCACTCCAAGCACACCGATTGCCCTGCCTGGACACCCCTCTTGCAGGGACATGAGGGTGCCACCTTGGTCCTGCTAGGGGAGGGCAGCTGCACAAGAGGAGGAGGGAGGAACAGCCGGCTACGTCCCTCAGCACACCCAAACCGTGGGTGCTGCAGCTTCAGGATGCGATTCTGGTCTCCCCAGGCTGCTTCTGCTGCTTCTGGTCTCCCTGGGGCCTGGTGGGCATCTGTACACGCACGCACGCACACACACGCGCACACACACACACACACACACACACACACCCCTTATGCTTGTTGAGCATCTCACAGATGCTCAACAGAAAATCCAGCATCTCACAGAACAAAGTCAACAGCAGAGGTTTTTGTGGCTCAGTTTCAGAGCTCACTTTTTCTGTGACCATCCTTACCACCACTAGCTTGGTGGAATGGCTRCCTTCAGTGCCGCTCCTGAACACAGGGAGGTGAACTGCCCACTCAGATTCCCGAACAAGGAGCCTTCAGCRCAGGAATAACACTACCAGTTAAAAGCTGCTCCTCCTCTTCCCACTCTCCTCCCTCCACCCACTATCCCTCACAGTCAGATTTCTCACTGCTTAGTAATCTGGGCAACCACCATTGCTTTGAAGTGCTGAGGGTGGTACTGCAGAAGAAAGGTATGCTATCTTTTAGCACACAACTATAGTCCAGTGGTGACAATCATTTCAAACTACCTAGAAAAAAATAAGCAGTATAATAATGTTAGTCAGGTAGCTCTTGCTACCTTATCAACACCTGCAGACACAAACCTGCACTGACAAATGCTACACCAGAGGGTAGGATAAGTGGAATTAGAAAATATTACCTKTAGGAGCTCCCAAATGTGATATGCAACAGTAATGTAGATAGCATGGAAAAACAGACAGTAAGTACAGCTTTGAATTCAAACATGACCTTCAAAGAGCTTTTTCTTAGAAACACAGAGTAAAAGCCCTAAACCTTTGAAAGAGCATGACCAAACAATAAGCCCCCAACTTCATGTACACCTCTGAGAATTCATTCTCAGTAAAGGATTCTCAGAAGTCTTTTATCACTGTTTTAAAGTCTTTATTTATCAAATTTGAAAAATATCTTCTTTGCCCCATTTTTATCACATTCTCAAGGTATCTTATCAATATTCACTCAGCAAGCACGAGCATATTTCTAAGTGACAGTACAGAGCAGTATGTGATAAACTGGAACATTTTTGCGGCTTAGACCAATGTGCAAGATAAAAGCAAACAGGCTCTGGCAAAAGCAGCAGGGCTTTGGCTGAAATGTCAGAAGCAACTATTCTGTGGGGAATGATTCATTAAGCTGACACTTCAAAACCTGGAGGAGCTGTTCTAGTGCTCCAAGCTAGGTTTGAAATACCTGGATTCCCTTGAACTGTAGGTTCAAAACTGGCAGAGTCTAGTAGCCCTACTCTGACTCTTCCAAGTGAGACAAATTGAGCTCCGTGACACTTAGGAAAGAATGTTTCATAGATGAGATCTTCTGTAAAGAGGAGTTGTGTTTGCGATTYGCAGACACTAAAGATCCATGACACGTTTTATCTGAGAAAGGGATGTTTCCAGACATCTTTGGCCAAAGTTGAATAATTGTTATTCTCTTTTCAGTGTACTTTTAATAAGTCTTCATAACAAAGTAGCTGAATTTCAAGAATGGGTGAAGAAAATTCCTATGTGAATATAATTTGAGAATTCTTTAGTAAGAAATGTGCTTACAATAAAAAAACTGTAATCATTAAATCCATCTTTAATTAAACAGATAATTCAAGTAACTATATGATGCTTTGACAATGAAATAAAATACAGTAAGATTTTGCAACTATAACTTCAGAATAGAAATTGGATAGTTGGTTCAGAAACCTGCACAAACCTTGGTTCAGAAACAATTAGATTTTCAGTGATCATCTCCTTTGCCAAGGGCACATAATGTGCAAATGCATATAATCTGTGTAAAGCATTTGTAGCTACAGATGAGACAAATGAAAACTTTTCAAATTGGAACAAGGAAAACAACCTGTGAATAAGCAACCAAAAACCTCATGTTGAGAGGATGAAGTTAAGCTGTGTAAAGCCTAGTTAGTGACCAAATCTTAAAATCAGCCTGCTGATTAATTCTGCAGCCAATAAAGCACAGAGGGATAAAACTCTACTCCATCTAGCTTACTTGGCAATGATATTCTATAATGGCTAGAAGAACAGCCAACAAAAGAAGTACAATAGTCGACATTAAGTTCTCCAAAGTGGACAAAGTTTTACCTTGTGCTAAAGCAGCAGGCAGTACTTTGATTTAAGCATTCCCTTTGTTCATCTGTTAAATAGCCAAGGCAGACTGTTACAAAATTGACCTAAGACACATCATGATTCAGTAAAATGATTATTCAAGGATATCATAATTTTTCRTGTGCTACTCTTGATGAGTCACTGTGTGTTTTATGTGACAGAAAATACTATGTATGTTAACTAAAGGAAAGCAAAAATTATCCAAAGGGATAGCATGAAATGTGTCCAATCCGTTACAACCAGTTTATAGACAGTGTCTTTAGATCTTTTGTCCATCATTACTGTGGTAGAAACAGCAGCRGCCTATCTACTCTTGGCCTCAGAAACTAAGAACTAGTCCTAGATTGAATCACATAGTGCTAAATAGCTCAAAGTCTCCTGCTGTGATGATGTACAGCCTTTTTCCTTGGTACTTAGTCCTTCCTGAAGATGATACAAGACATATGGTATCAGTGGACTACAGATTTTGTGGAGTTTTCTTATTCTAGGTTCAAACTTTAGCAATTATCTGTAAATAGAAGAGCTCATTTACAGCAAGCATGCATGCACAGGGTAACTCCTCAGGCTTGAGAAAGTTGGGGAAGGAGGGAGAATGGAGGGGATTGCTGGCAGGAACAGGGCTGACCAATCTCTAAAAAATCAATTCATGTCATCAGCTTTAGGAAGGTAATCAAGTGTTACATCTACATTCCCCTAACAAGTTCTAATCTGCTGCAGGTTTAACTACAGTTGATTTAATGAGTCAACTCTGAGAACTGGAAGGAACAGTTTGGGGATTTTATTTAAGAAACAGTGGATGCAGGAGCAGAGGCTTGGGATTTGATAACTGAGGATGAGAAGCCCTTGTTAATCATGTCTTCCTAGAAGTCAATAATTAAAATCTCAGTTTTTCCTAAAGGAGTTCTTCTTTCGCTGTGCCTACAGTATAGTCTCTGACAATTGTCATATGACTTTCAAGTTAAAGGTTTTATTCTCTAGGACAGTAATTTAATAGTTCTTTTATTCTTCCAAAGTCTGCCAAATTAATTATGATGTCTAAATGAAAAAGGGCATTCACTGCAGAATACATCTGCTATAAACAGCTAGATCCCTGTTATGGATTTCAAAATAGGTGTAAGTCTATTAAAGTGAAGAATCTRGTCTGCTCTCATAAGCCACCACTTTAGAAAATGGGGGTGGGGTGGGAGGCACATCGTACTGAAAGCAACAACAGCAAAGCAGCAAAGTCCAGGAAATGTTAGTCTGAGGGAACGCATTGGCTCGTGGGTTTTGGTGACTCCATGGAATCTCTTCTTTAAAAATAGTGAGCAAAACCCAAATTAAACAGAAAGAGTGGTAGCTGGTTTATCTCAAGTTTGGTGAGAATGGCCTTGAGAAGTTCCTTGCTGGTTGAGAAGACACGATACACAGGCTCAGCTTGTGGTGAAGAGCTATGGACAGCAAGTTTCTCACAAAGACACTGTTCCTCAGTTGGTTTAAGATGACAGAGGCTCCTGAAGGCCTGATGCCACCTCTGTCCATGCAGTCTTGCTGTTTGCTCTATCTTGACTCTTGTAATTACATGGGTGCAGGGGAAGTCAGGTCAGCTTGCTTATGCAGCTGAAAAGTAGCCCCAAAATACAATCAGATGCCATGTAGATAAGGGAAATAAATTTGTAGTCATACGATTATAGCTCTGACACTGGGAAAGGGCAAGAATGAGTGACCAAAATTATCAACCTAACTTGGATAGTAATGTGGCCTTTGGCTGGTTTAACTAATTGTGAAGCTACAGGGTTGGGGTTAAGTGAAGTAGGGCCAGAAAGCCAAGTTACTTTCTCAGGCGATTGCCCTGACCACAAAGCTTGCAGTCTCCTTTTGACTTCATGAGTATTAAATTAGTATAGATTCATAGTCTATATGGATGAGACTGTGATTACGGGATTTTCTTGCTTGCCAGTAGGTGATGCACTGCTGTTGTGTCTGAGCACCACAACTATGAACAGGGATGCAATATTTTAAAAACCATACCGAAAGATTGAGATGTAGCTAGTAGTTTAAAAGTGAAGTGTTAAAAAAGGGAATTCCCCAAMAAATTTCCTTGAATTCTAATTTTTCAGAAAAATTTCAAAATATTTTAACTCCAGATCAAAATGTAAAATTAATTCTGAATATTCAAGACCCCCCCAGTACACAGATATCCTGTTCTTAGGTCATCCGTAGTCTTTATCATCACTGCACTACCAAGCTGCACTTTTATAGGATCTACATGAAACAGTGTTGGGTTGCTGCAAGGAGTTACCCCTAAATGGATATTGAAATGAAAACCAGTTGTGCAGCTGTTCATAGTTCTTGTAGAAATGTTTCCTACAGAGATTCCATCACTCTTAACTTGTTAAATATGTAACCAACTTTTGCTTTGATACTTGGAAGCGAAAAAAACAGATAAAGTTGACTAAATCATCCAACCAATGCATCACGATCATGAGTGATAGTGCTTCACACTGCTCCCAGCAGTGTGCTTAGCAAGTGTCCTGCAGAAATTTCTTTCTTTCTTGTTCTTAGCTCAAAGTATGTCAGTGGCAGAAAGGAATAATAAGGAACTTCAAAATTATTAGTTTACTCAGCAATCTCTAGAAGCAATCCTGGGTTCTTCCTGTAACATAGGAACCTTCAGTTCACTCCTACACTGGTATCAAGGAACCAATATTATTACAACATGAGGAATAAAACAAATAAAATAATAAAACAAATAACAAATCAATTCCCCATGGAAAGTCATATGCAAATGTCTGTCTTCTGCCCTATTTCAGATTCTTTAATAAAATCAGTCCATAGTATTGAAAGCTACTTTAAAAAGCTGCCAGTAATAAAGACAACGTCAAACCAAGTTCCTTTTGTCATAAAGTTTGCTTCAGCTATATATAGTTTTCTTTTGATTATCTGAGCAGGAAATTAAAATGCAATAAAAAAAAGAAAGAAGAGGAACAGCAAAAGCAAATACACCCCTTTTATTTTTCCATTTCTCTTTTCACTTGTCATTTATTTTCCCTTATGGAGGCCACCAAGGTTTTTAATATATTTGAATCTCATACACATACTCAAAGTCCTCCAAGGGCATTAACCATTGAAGATTCATCTACTTTTGTTCTCATATTAAACATGATAATGTACACGCAGATTTCTGATGCTGTGAAACGGGTAACTAAGACACCTGTTTGATTTCAGCAAACTTTACTTTCAGATGTACTCCTGAAAACTAATTCAGAGAGTAAGGTCAGTCCGCAGCCATCATCCCTTACTAAGGCAAATATCCTGATCCAGTTAAGTGTACTTCCCACTTGGAGAAACTCTGGGACAAACTTTATTATAAGGATTAATGTCTCTTGATAGTATGAGTAGTTAATTTCCCAGTAGAATGTGTTAATGTATTCACATCAACACATTATAGTGGGCAATGTGTAGCCAATAACCACATGGGGTTAATACAGACTAGCTCTGATGATCTCAAAGCCAGATATTCGGCAGTGTTCATCGGAATATATCTCCATTTCATTCTATGAAGCAATGCCAATCTATACCAGTCAAGAATTTGGTCTTTCATCTTCTTTCTTTTACAAAGCCAGAGTAGAAATAGCTGGAATCAGTTCTTGGAAAACTTTTCATCTTATTGATATTGAATTTGATYCCTCATAACTAGATACTTCATGAATTCAGAACACTTAATCTTTTCTAAACAGTTTTTCATGAGGAAATACTAATGACTGTGACATTACCCAGAAAAGGAAATGAAAAAAAAAAAATCTGTTCTTTCAGTGAAAAAGAYGTGCTAGAAATACCAAATAAATGAATTCTGGCTTTTACAAGGATGCCTAACTCCTGAATTTTAACAATTGAGAAAGATGGATTCCTTCTGCCTGATCTGGAGGGAAGGAATTACCTCCTACTGTACCTAGGAGCTATTCAAAGTGATTGCCAGAAGAGTGATTTTTAAATTAAAGGCATACTTTGCAAGAAATGAAATTCTGGGCACAATAGTAATTCATAGCAGACCTCAGCTTACTTCTGAAATGTTGGGGGAGGTGGTTTTCTTCCCCTAACATGGGGAATTTAATGCACATGCAGCAGTGTGAAGACTAATCTTGACTATGAGGTCCTATTTGGTGCTATCGGAGCTCAAGAATAGTGTTGGAGGCAACTTTTACAGGCTTCAGTGCATCACACAATCTGCATACTATACAGCTAGGAAACTGTAGCATGAGGAAATTGAAATGAATAAGCAAGTGTGTCATTGTAGCTGTTGTGTCAAGGACTTACCAGTTCTGAAGAGGATCTTCCCGTGGTGGCTGCAACTCTGAGAAGTACACAGGTAATGACAAAATAAACGAACAGTAGGCAATAACTGCTGGACAAGATCAGGGCACCCATAAGATAAGGGCAGGTGATATAGCAAAAGTCATGGGAGCCAAGACACAGCAGTGGGAACATGGGAAACCAAATAACCATGCCAAAGACCTCAGGAATGACAGACTGAAAATAACCCCTGAGAACAGAACCAAAAGTCATGTTGAAAGATTCTCAAGAGAAACAAGGTTATAAACTTGGTCTGGTTTCCCACTAGGGAAACCTCATCATCCCAGGAACTCTGTGTTAGCCTGAACTCAGGGTAAAGACTTGAAATCACTCAAGCTATGAGTCAGTAACTACTAMCTTGCTAGTGGACTGTGAGCTTGAAAGTAAAACATTTGCTTTTAATTTGTTGCTGATGTAGGAAGATTGCAAACATAATGAAGGAAAGTGAAGACTTTCAAGGTCAATATATGCTGTGAGCAAGCACAGAAACTACACAGTAAGTTTGTAGCCACAGTATGGAGCCACTGGGTAAACATAAACCAAATTACAGTCTTCAGTCCAGAACATTTCTGCATCTCTGAAGTGCTTGCTCTGACAGTATACAAAGACTTATTCTTGAACAGGAGTGTGTCATTTACTCCTATTGATAAATTGACTCATCAGCTACAAAACAGCCCTTAGGCTGTGTTTAGTCATCATTACTAAGGGTACAGAGATGGCAGGTGTCATGCATTTCAAGCAAGTAAATTCAAGTAATAAGAATGTGAGCTAGTGCTGGATATTGTTACTGCCTTCAAGTAGTAGAACAAAAAGATGGTGATATGCAATAAAAGAAGTGCGAGAAGATAGGTAGACACATGTAATCCCAYCCTGCTAAAGTAAAATGATGTGATCATCCAGTCAAAGAGGTAGACSGAAGTTGGATTTTATCTTAGTTGGGGCAAAGGACTGGAGGCCTTACATTTAGTCCTTTTACATTATAGTCTAAATGAGTTATGTATGTACCTGTTAAAAAAACAATGCTTCCTCCTTGTCTCTGTAGTTTCACTTTGAGAGGGAATTGGAGAATGAGCTGTCTTGTCTAATAAAGACAAGGACACCTGGAAAGGTGAGGATGTATAGACAGTTATTTTTATGTAAGACCAGTTCATTCATATGTTATTTAGCTTTGGATTATCTGTTTAAATTGTTAGTGTAGGCAGACTCACTATTTATTTGTGTGATTAACAGTGTTAGTCCATGATAGTCCAGAGATGAAAGTATCCACATAGAGGCCCTGTTTTGGTCTGCATTACTTTCCAAAATATAGCTTTCTTGAAAAAAAATGCATATTTGCATTTACAAAATGTTCAGATTACTGCTGAAATAAGTAAAATAAAGTTACAAAGATACAGGAAAAGTTGCAAGATTAAATGTGTCTTTTGTTAAGCACTGAAAACACAGTAAAGTGTGTAAAAATGGGCAACGCTTATCCAGATCAGCTTTAATGGGTCTTAGAAAARCTTGGGCTGCTGCAAATGATTAAGTTAAAAACATGCCGACATACTAATGGCTCTGCATATTAGCACTGTTAACTACTCACAAGATTGAGGAGGGATTATTACCTGACATTTTCATGTCCTTCCTGAACTCCGGAGTGTGACAATTTGAATTAAAACAAAGTTATCTCTGTCAGGAGGGGATGAACTAGAAGCGACAAATACTTTATCAAGYCAGAACTTGGGATGCTGAATCGGGGCTGAAGGTGATTACAGTCACCAGTGATGGAATGTTATCTWCCTACATGTTATACCAGTGAAAAATAATAAGTTATTAGTTTGAAATTTGTGAAGTGATTCATCCAGGAGTCTTGTATTATGATGACAGAGAAGACATTTACTGAGTTKGTGTTTAAAAGGCTGAATATTTCAGCCTGGATTCAGAAAAGCATCACAACAAGAGATAGGAAGCTTAGTGAAGTCATGGGTAGAGAGTAAGTTAAAAAGAAGACTCCAGAGTTCAGTTTCAAACTAAATCAGGCCCAACATATAGATTGTAAAAGTCTTGCAAGCTCTTTCAAATCACCTTAGCAAAAATCCTACAGAATGAACTGATTTTTGTAAGCTTTCTACAGCTCTTAATCAGTAGCAATCTTAAGAAATTGAAAAAAAAAACTCATGAGAATGGCTTTTCAGTTATATCTGAGTTAAAAACTTTCTTTTTCTAGATCCAGTTCTGAACATATATGAAACCTGTGTTTTCTGCTGAAGTGCTGTCTATTTGAAATAAGCAAATGAATACCTGTGAGGGTGTTTCTTTTTTCTTTTTTTTTCTCCTGTGAGTCATTTCCTGTTAATCTGCTGTATACCAGTTCTTTGAGGAATTATTTCCATGAATTAAAATTCTCTATGTGTAAGGTTGGGTGATAAACAACAAACATGTTTATATCTCTAAGTAGCTAAAGGCCAGTGAGGCTTGCGCAAGCAGCCTTTGTTTCACGTCTTTTCTCTTTCCCCTCAAATATGCCCATCAGAATTTTCTTCTGTTTTTGGTCTCAATCACACCATAAAATGCCACTTCTGTGGCTCATGGGAAAACCTGTGTAATATATTCTGGAAAAAGCTTCAGCCTTCAGCAGTTTGTTGTCAGAAGTGGCAGGAGTGCAGCTGACCAGCTCACTCATGGAGCTTGCAGAGTTAACACAGGCATACAATGCTGTTGAAAAGGTTTTGTTTAGAAATTGTTTATTTACTCAGGGACGCAGAACCATATTAGTGCTTTTGTTCTGACACCGGGTGCACTGATTATTTCCAGAAAGCCTGCCTCCTATCAGAGCAACTGCATTAGAAATGCATAAAAACAAACATGCCTTTCAGTTCCACGCACAGCTCAACTGTCTGCTGGCAAACTTTACCATGCTGCACATTTAAAAAATAAATCAATTTGGAAAAAGGTCTAGGAGTTCAAAACATTCGAGCAATGAGTTTTTCTTGGCTTGGCTGCCAGTAAACATCTTGGTCTAAACTCATCTACAATGTTACTTTGTCAGCTACAATTTGGCACATGACGTCAGGTAACACAACAGCGCAGATGCAGCAAAGCCCAGGAGCCTGTGTTCGCTAAGTGTAAATTTGTGAATCAGTCATTGAAAGACTAAGTGTTTTAAACCATTGGGTTTGCATTTCTAGTGAAGTGTAGGAGTTCCTTGTGTTCTCACAGCCTTTTTTAATACCCCATAAGGCACCGCTGAAGGAATAGAGTGAGCTAATGGCAGAGCCTTGCAGGATATTGTAAATACCGTTCCTCCCACTTGAGGATGATTGTATGTGTCAGTATGGGGAGAAATATTTCATTGGTATTCTGCAGGCATTGCAGGAAAATGCTACTATTACAAAAGACTGKATCATAAACACAAAAGGGGAGGAGGAGAAAGCTTTCGTTCTCATCTCTAACTGTAAAGGATACTTTGAAACAAAACTAGAAAATAAGGTGATACCAGTCTGATATAAAGTCTATTGAAGCGAACTGAAGATTCGCGTTTGTCAAATAGCGTTGGATCCATTTCTTTGCAATACTGTACTGCTATTTGGTTTTTTTTTTTTTTTTTTTTTTTTTTTTTTTCCAGGAATACACACCACAATAGTCTGTGTAACTAAAATGCTTACCTCACCGCCATATTTCAGAGAAACATGGGTTCAAGCCACAGGGACACCATATTTCACCTAGCCTAAGAGGTGCCCAAGGGAAAATGAAGGCGGAGTGGTCAAAACAAGACACAGTAGCTCTGTCTTTCATTGAATCTTGACTGTCTAGCAAAGCATGAAAACTCAATTTTATTTATGAATGTGAAGTTTTAACTAGGAAAAACAGACTGAGCTTCTCTCGGGGGTATGAAATTAACCTATGCCACCATCACATGGGTATCTATGTGCTTGCACAAATAAAATTAATGTGGCACAACACACTTTTTTTCCCCTTCTGCTTGGCTGAACTGTATTTTCACAGCAAACATCAATTAAGTAAGAAAGATCAAACTAATAAACAGTGTGCAGCTTACTCTGTGATTACTTGTAGAATCCAGCACTTTCTGTGTAGGAGACTCACTTTCTGAAAGACACAGCAGAACTCAAGCTTTCTGCAAACGCAGAAAGCTACCCACAGGAAAAAAAAAAATCTTCAAGATTCTTGCTTCTGTTTGCAGGTGTAAGGSGAAGATCTCACCTTACACCTTACATGGGCAAAACTCAGGGGTATGGTACTCACAGTTACATGTTGTTTCTCAGCTCATCTTTCYGTAAGCAAAGAAGATACCTTCTGTTTTGTTTTACTCCTATCATTTTCCAAAGACTATATTTTCTGCTGGGAACATTATCCTCAGCCAAGATTTCTGAGTTCCAAAACCTACAAGTTAGGGCAAATGTAGTCACCCAACTGTATAGTGCCAGCTACATACTCACTCAAGGTAAGTAAGTCAAAAGTGTCAGGTTGATGGCTTTTTAATATGTCATGCTAATTATACTGCTGAAAAAAAAATAAGCATCAGGCAGAGTTAAAGGAATCGTATGCACTAAATTCATTGCCATCAATGACTGCATTCATGATATTGAATCAAATCTTCAATGGAGTGGACCAGAATAAGGATACAATGGATAGGAAATGTCCACAGACAATCAGCTGGTTTGCTTGAGCATTTCTGTTGAGATAAGGTTAATTAACAATTCCCCCAAACATCCCCTTTGCTGGAAAACCCTGTTCTACCTGTATACTGAAATACAAAGCTTTAAGTTAACAGGCTGACAAATATCACAAGGACCACCTAAAACTTAAGGAATAACTACAGCTATGTCTGGAGGTGCTTTTACACTGGCATACTGAGTAGAGCTGAGTGTACCAGAAGATGCCACATGCTATATCACTGTTTGTAGGTTCCTGAGCCTGCATGAAGAAATAGAAAAGCCTGTATCTCTGAAATGAATACACACCTCCCTCACGCAAAGGTATTTTAATGTAAATGGGAATCATAAGAGTTCAACAGTGAATGAAGCCTGAGCTACTCTGAAAGCTGTGCTAGCCAAAGGCAGGCTTATATAGTGATTTATTTGCACATGTGAAGTTTACAGCCTGGGCCTTCTTTTGGCTCAAGACTATATCAGCTTAACACAGGCCTGTAAAGTCACAAGTTCATGCTAAATTGACTTGCTTAACRTTAAATGTAAGTCCATCTAAAAGCCGCCCCCATCTAACTAAACTGAATTAGGACAAATCAGTCTGACTTGCGCCTAGTCACAAGCTCTGCGTACAAAGCCAGCTGTGCATGCGGCAGAGCAGTGGCCATCAGCACCCTTGCAGGCTTCTTGTTCTGCTGAGATCTGGGAGCCTGTCTGCTGACTGATCACCCGAGACAGCTGCRGACTTGTTAGCAAGTCCTGCACTCAGGGAAGTGTCTCATGAAAATCGGTGTCTTGATCTGCAGTTATTTGCTAGAATTTCGGGCTGGACCAGCCTTGCACATTTTGCATTGTTGAATGCCTGATGTGAAGATTGGAAATGTCTGCAGGATATACCAGTCCTTAATAGCCCATTTATTTATTTATTTATTTATTTTATGATGAATGGCTAAAAATATACAGCCTATAAAACTAGATAGCCTTTTCTGGTTTGTCTTTAAAAACAAAACTGAGGCTGTATGATGCTGAACCAAAACATTTCCCTGTTTTTAGTGATTGCCATAGTCCGATCTATAATTGCAAAGGTGATCAATACAGTCTGCCTCAAGTAGTACTCCTGAAGGAAGATATCCTCTGCCAAAGCATCTGGATCCAGTATACAGCTATAAAAAAATTACATGACTTGCCAACAGAGATGAGATTTCTATTCGTATGCATTTTTTTATTAGATGCAAATAGGTTTTCCATCCACAGGGCACAATGGGATGAGTTAAGGAGAGATTTTCAGACTCTAAATTTCATGGCTATTGTGACCTTAAAGCATATGGTGGGCATCTTAATATAAATTTGGGGAACAAAAGCCTTTATTTAATGTTATTTTTTAAAATACAACTGACAGAATTGTACAATTTCTGTGATTGGGGTTGCATGGTTTGTCAGGTTGCAGATTATGTTGGATTTCTCATCTCCTCCATAATACACAGGTAGCATATAGTATTAGGACTAAGCGTTCAGTGCTCACATTTTAAGTGTTTGTTTTTAATAAACAGACAAACGTTTATGTCTTCCACCTGGGAAGCACTTTACATTTCCAAAGTGTACAGGTCAGTCAGGTAGATACAGATCAGGAACAGATTTACCAAAACAGCAAGGTGGGTTGATTTCTTTTTCTCCATTAGCACTTCCCAGTGCAGCATGCTATGGGACATGGAGGGAGGTATTCATTTGGATCTGGGCTGTTAGGGACTTTAATAAGCCTTCCTTTTTAAAGATGAGAGGTGAATTCTCTGGAAGAGAGCTGTGCAGGCTGCAGTCTTAGCATATCGAAATCAGCAGTAGTCCTGTTTTAAATTTCAGTGGGACAAGATTTTGATTTTAAGTGTGGAATTCATCAAACCTAACTTCAGCACTCTAAAAATCAGCTTCYAGTCGTCAGGTTTTCTTTAGAGGCAGTGGGCCAGGGTTTGGCACCTGTTTCTGAACTCTTTTATAGGATAGGTAAGATAGATAGATTGATTTGTGTAGGTGGTTCCCCCTCAGCTGACTCAGGAACATGTTTATATGAGTAATTTATCATAGCCACTTAACTTTTAGACAGCTGAAGTTAGATAAGGTAAATCCCACTCTCAGTGGAACACACATGTTAAAGACACCCATCATAGCAAGTGACACGGCCCGAATAGGAATTTATGAGTTCCTGCTTCTTTTACATTCAGTAAAACATGCTATGGGGCACTAAATTCTTATTCTAAAGAAAATACAGGAACTGCACTATTTTTTTTATTTTTATTCCTAAATAAAAATATCACATGTAAAAATATATATTAAACCATCAAAAAGGTAAAAAAAAATCTAACAGAATACAGTTGCAATTTCAAAGCTGCTGAGCATACAGGAACCGTTAACCACAATTGTATGGTGACCTGCATTTTAGCATTACATGATACTTCTTGTAAAGTGTCCTTTAGAGACAATAACACAAATTCAGCAGTATAATATTTGGAAGTACAGCAACCTACTACGAGCGCTGGTATTGTTCTCCRGCCTTTTGTCCAAACCTCTAGGCAAAGTTTGGTGCCCTGTGGGACTATTTCTGCCGGAGTAAGAAATGGATGATCAGCCAGGTGCACCCTGCGTCCCACACAAGTTCACTCCCTGTTTCGGGACAGGCAGGCAGGAGTCACTCCGGTTGGTGGGGTTCGGTAGCAGCCATAGCTTTGGGAGTCCCTGCCCTGCCCRTCTGTCCCTACGACCCTTTTCCCCCTGTTTAGGTCTGTCCAGGCTCAGAGCAGAGCCCCATAAGCAGCCACATGGCACCGCCGAGGGGGCGGCCGCGCGGGGCAAAGGGAGGAAGGGGCTCCTCCGCGGCCCTTGCTTCATGTGTCGTAAAACTACATCCAAGTGCCGCTGGTATTTCCTCAGCCACCAGCTGCTTTTACCTCATAAAGGGGCTTGATTGCTTTGTTTGTTGAGCCTGGACGATTACTTGGCACACCCATTATTTTTAATGACGGTTGTTATTTTCTTTGGAGGCAGGACATCCCTGTTGGCAGGCACCAACACCTCTCAGCATAACTGTATCTTGCTAATATTCAGCATTAAGCATGCTCCATATATGTATAGACAAGCACAAGCTTGTGCTTGCCAAGCACAAGCCAAGCATCCTCAAAATGCCTGAAACCTGACCACTAAATAACGTGAAAATCTGTGCTAGCTCACACCCCAGTTTATGCAGGTAGTTACGAGCACAGGGAAGGGCAAGCGTGTGCGTGGTTCCCTCCATCTCTCAGGTGCAGCATGAGTGCTGACACTGGTGTATGCTCCAGGTTTTTGGAGAATGAGGTGTTAGGAGCATTCAGAAAGGCTGCAAAGGTCAAACTTCAAGCAGGCCAGTTCACAAAGGTCTCCGAGCAAAGATACGCACAGCCAGAGCAGCGTAGGAGTGTGCTTTCTTAGCACAGCAAACCTTTCTCATTCCCATACCGGGGATAAATCGAAACCGGCCAGAGAGATAGAGGGACTGAACACATAGACTGGTATTTAGGGCATTGACTTTGAATAAAATTTAAATGAAGACCTCAGAAGAGAGTGCCTGAGACCCAGTCTCAGCTCAGCAGCAGTCCAGCGGTCAGGACAGTCCCCTGGCCAAGCACAGGGACTTGCACTACCCCACTGGCGAGTCCCTGACTCCTGTGCTATGGATTGATTGTTCTGCAGGCTTTTGCCTCGCTAAAAAGTTTTGCTTTTGACAGATTGTTTTTTTTTCTTCTTTAAGATGAAAACCTCTTCTGTCAAAAAATTCCCAACCAGCTCTTTCACTAAGACAATCAGCAACTCAAATCAAAAGAACKGTGATAACCCCAAACCTTAGGACTGAATTGCCTTAATTACATATTACACTTGATAGAGCAATCAGAGTTGCTTTGATTTGGGTTATGAATAGACAAGATCTGTGTGGAAGATTTAAAAAGTCACTTTGTGCCTCTTGTTTTTTTTTAATTGACATTACCTTGACATGCTCATGTAAAGTAACACATTCTCTCCTTGGCATGATTGAACTCCAGGTTGCTCACGGTTTTCTCACTGCAATGGCAAATATCCCTTTGTGTTTAGAGAAAGAAATGGAGAAAAAAAATTGTCAGCAAAAAAAATTAAAAATGGATGCAGAGTACTGGTTTTGGTTTAGGTTTTCTCAACAGACTTTTATTTTGAAGCTGAAGTTCCTACTCTTCTTTTCATTCTCCCCTCAATAAAAAAAAAATAATCTGTTAGAATACAAAATATTTATCATAGCTTTTCAAATCAAATTTAAATTTTCAGATTTCAAATGCATTCCTTTCTTTGAAAACAGCTTCAGTCAGATCCTTCCATTTGACTACAAAAGGATCTGAGAATGCCTCTGTTCAATGGGGAGAATAAGATTAAAGGCGTTTATGAGAAGACAGTACGTTCAAGGTGACAATGCATCATGATTTTATACCAAACATAAGTAGCATTAAGAATTATCTCTAGGTCACAGTACTGGCTAATAGTCTTCTAAACTTCTCTTTGTAAAACAAACCTGGTTTTAGTTAGAGAAACATCAAAAAACATTAAAGAGGAGATATTGAAGCATCAAGAGAATGTTAAACCTGACAGCTGGCACTGTCTTGAAAATGTATTTCTGACTCTAAGTTGTGGCATTTACAGGTCAGTTTTTCAAAATTGGTCTCCATTTTCAGTTGTGTCCAGTTTACAGTTGCAAATTCAATACATAATACTATTTTGGGCTTCACCCTCTCTTCCCTCCCTCCTTGTGTATGATCTGGGTACTTATATGTTTTCCATGTTCAGCATTTCTGAAGCTCAAGATGAAGATTTCTCACATTTGGCACCCAGGTCTTACTGAGGTATGGTATGCTCTGTGTGTGAAATCACATGCATCTAATACAGCTGCTTAACTGAGCAAACAAAAAGGCATAGCAAGGTCTTCAAAGATGAAGTTAAAAACTTTAGGCTGAAGAGAACATAAATTTTTATCAGCGCAAGCAATTAAAAACTGAAGGAGCTTGCCAAGGGATGTGGTAAATTCTCCATCCCTCAGCACCCTAAATACAAACYGGATGTCTTTCTGAAAGATTTTCTTGATTTCAGCCACAAGTTACTGGGACTGACACAGGAATTATCGGGAGAAATTATACAGCCAGTGTTAAACAGGAAGTTAGCTAATACATCAGACGATTATAATGGTCTCTTCTGACCTCAGAATCTCTCTAGAATCCATACATTCTGGCCTAATTTATTAAAAACCAGGCAGGTTGTTGTGGGCAATGAGGTATTGCAATACTTCAAGGGTTCTGTGAAAAAGGACTGTTGCCAACATTGCTGACTGCAGTCAGCATTTTCTGAAGATCATAGGACATGAAAATACAAATAAGCATCCTTCTGATTCATGTACATTTCCCCCAAAATGCTTGCTTCCAAGCATTTTTCACTATCCAGCAATTGCACACCTTAAAATTTGAAATAAAATATTAAAAATTAATATCTTCCACTAGGTTATGATACTGCTTCTCTGTCACAGAGAATAGATGTCTAGGAAATATTACTTTACTTTGCACACTAAGTAGAGGCTCACATCTCTGGCTGTGCCAGTCTTATCTATAAAAGTCTACTTGTGTAGGAGCACAGATCACATGCCTAATCTGAAAACACTCAAAGGATCAGCCAATTAGAAGGCTATCAGCATTAAAAATTTAAATTTTCATTCAGTTCAAGGATAAAAAAATGGTAACTAAAGACACCAGGGCCAGATGCCAGGACACAGTTTGTCAAGTGCTTTTAGACAGATCTAGGTCTAGTGTTAGCACAATACAATCAGGCAGTTTCCTGCTTGCTGCTGCGTTTGGTACTATGCTCGTGGGCTGACTTCTGTAACCTGCACATTTTGCATTTTGCCAGTAAATGGGACAAATAGCTTTTTTTTTTTTTTGAGCCTCAGTGTCTGTGCTACAGAAGGAAACATTTTTCATCCTTTTGGGGCAAAATGGTTGGGTAAGGAACCAATCTATCACCTTTGGGAAAAATACAAAAATTAAAAAGGAATCCCGGAAGTCTTCCCCAAATCCTTCYCTCTAAAAATGCAGACAGACAAGTATTAAAATGGGACAGCACATTACCAGCTAGTCTGAAAGACGGCAATCTGAAATGATTATAGTGGGGCTGTATACTGTAACTTTCTGAGGAGACCTTGAGTGGGCTCCTTGAAGAAATTTGCCAACTTTATACCCCAAGAGACAAACAGCCCTTGGAGATGTGTATGACTTCCCAGGACACTGTCTCTGGGACCTCCTTTGGTGGCATGGTTATTTAGGAGGTGTGAGGCTACTGTTCCTGCGCCTTAAGTTTTCCCCACTATTTGCCAAAAAGGAGTATGATGTCTCTGCTCATCTGTGCTGCTTTTTTTTTTGAGTCACCCAACAGGAGACATACTGCACAAAAAGCAATTTTAAAAATGAGCCTCTCCCTCATTCTCTACAAAACCTAGAACTGGCTCCACGGGACAAGGTTTAGGTTCAGGTTTGCAACAGGAGGATCCCCCTTTGGCATCTTGTATGATCTTTTCTGAACTTTTGCTCAGCGTTAATCCATTAAGTGCACTGTAATGAATCAGTAAAGAAAAAAGGGAGGGGGGAAATCATTGGTGGCTACATGGAACTTTATTTAAAGAAAAGCAAGTGGTTCTTTCCACATGTTGAATGACATTCAAGATCCACATGAGCATTCGTTTTTACCTTAGACATTCATCAGGAATGTGCTGGCAAAATCACAGGCAGAAAAATTGCTGGAAAAACTGGTCAGAGATTTCTATTGTTCAATGTACTTTTACTTTTCTTTGCTGTAGCTCTTTTAATTAAAGGCTATTACTTTGGCATCAGGTTGCTCCAATTTTACGTGAAATCAGGACTCTAAATACACCATGTATATTATAAGGATACAATCTAAAACATATTAGCTCAGTGGTTGCATCCTTAAATGCCTACAAGTTACACTATGTCAGAAAAATTGGGTTGAAAGGGTTCCAGAACTGAAGCCTAGTCGAAGGGAAACAGCAAGAGAGCTTTATTTTACTGAGTGCACTGACAGGTCACTGGATTTTGATTATGCAGTCAGGTATGGTATTCATCCCCTTGATAACGAAAGGTGAGTGGCTGGCTGGAAAGAAAAGGCACGCAAGACGGCTTTTGGTCATTGTCTGTGCTATTTCTAGTAATCCTCCTTGCTGTCTAACTCATATGTTCAGGAAGGATTTGGGCCTGTGGGGTAAACAGAATTGAAATCTCTCAAGAGGAAAAAATGATAAGGAAACAATGTGTACTTGCCAGCATTTTTAGGAGAAGATGTTTAACAAAAGGCACAGGCTGTATTCTGTATTAGATTACTGCATCGCTGGCTGTATTGCTTCCCTTGCTGCCTTGTAACGCCAACCAAAGACAATAGGAGAACTGTTGCGGCTCTTAGAGCCCCTTGCTGAAACTCTACCAGCTGGATGTGAACACCCCCGATCAAATGTCATAATAACGCAGATCAGTCATCATTCAATAAATACACATGGTATTTACAGGGAGATAAACCCTTAACCACATTTCATTTGTAGTCTAGCGTGGACTGGGAGAACACAGATGGTATAACTAGAAGATAAACTGCTCTGTAATATACCCTTTTTTCTTTCTTTTTTTATGATCTACAGAGCACCAAGACACATTTTCAGACCCTCCTTCCCAGGCTGAGTCCCATGTCCCAGTCCTTCTGCAGGGATGGAGAGTGCCAATGTGAGTGTCATATTGACTTTGCAGCATACCAGTTAAGTCAGAAGAAATCTAACAGTTAAGTTAAATCCACATTATTATTACAGCTTCTACTGCTGTAATAATGACAGCCTAGCACATAGGCAAGGCAAAGTGTAAGGAGAGCAAGATAATACCTTCAAGTAGATTAATGTGAATTATTAAGAAAAAAAAAAGACAAACTTTCAGACACAAAAACTCAACCTCCTCTTGTTTCTCCCTCTGCCTCACCTCACCTTGGGAAGAGAAAAATCATCAGAGGTGGTTTCTGACTGACGTCAGGAACCCCTCCAGTACCCCCAGCAGGCAGCTGCTCTTTCCTCAAGTCCAAAGTCTCTGCCCCACTTTCTTCCCACCTTCTGTTTGGAGGAAAAATGTTCTGGCCTTCATGGCCATTGCGCCATCAGCTTTGAGCTAAAGCTCCGGAGAGCAACCAAGAAAGACTGGAGCAGACATTTGTATCCAATCTCACACAATTAGAAAAAAAAATCTCCACTTTCTACCTATGGACAGATACAGCTAAATTGTGCCAGTCTTCACATGCAAGAAAGACACAGGCCAGCCAAGACACAAACATTTCTCATGTACTTGAAAGGAGCAAATCTGGTTTAGGCGGATGCTCACCACTGCCCTGTGTTCCCAGTCTCCTGTCAGCACCTCTCCAAATGCACCGGTCCACCCGGTTGCACTTCTTCTGCAATGTCAAAGATGCAACATCGAGATGCGCTTCCCCTGTGGCAGCCTGTGGAGGTCTGTTAGCCATTTATATTTATTTGCCCAAATCTTCTCAATCATTTTTACAGCTGTTTAACTCCAGTCACTCTAGACTGTGACATTTAATATCAAATACTCTTCCAACATTCCCACATTAATAAACATAAACACTGAACCATCTCTCTGTTGTAATAATAATTTCTGGCATCATTTAAAAGTGCATATTATTATGCAAGTATTAAGAACTGGTACAGTTTGATGCAACACTGGAATATATATGAGAAAACTAATTTACTTGAGTTGTAATATTAGGATTATCCCTCCATCTTTCATGACTGATGCTTCATCTGGAGAATGCTTAATGCTGTCTTGTCAATGAGTGTTAACTCAAATGAATTATTCCAATCTGGTTACTTTGTCCCTTTCCAACAAACCCAAATTATAATTAAAAAGAAAGAAAAAATAAAAGAAATGCAAACAGCTTTGAAAACCTAGTACAACAACACTGTGTAAATTTTTCCACTTTTAAGTCCACATCAATAGGCAATGTAACAATAGGCGAAGTCTCTGTGGGAGCTCAACAGATGAAATGAACATCGAGCAGAGGCGAGGACTAAAATTTTTCTTTGCCCATATAATTGCATGCAGCCATCCTTGTGTGAAATCCCCCATCAGATTACAGGGTTTGTTGTATGTAAATTGAAGACTAAATGCTTGGTAGCACCTTTCAGCTCTGCAATGCTGGAAATGAGTTTTTTAATAGGAAATTAGATTAGTAATATTTTAGTCAACAAAAATGTGGAAAAATTCTGCATAAAGATGGGAAAGTCATTCATGCAAACTGACTTTAAAAAACAAGGGTGAACAATTGTAAAATTCTGTATACTACTATTGATAAAAATTTCTGTGCATTATTTTTTAAACAAAGAACGGGATATACAAACACAAATTATTTCACAGTCATAATGCAGCTATTCTACTTTGCTGGCTTTAGTATTAACTGAGCTCATGGGTAGCAACAGGTTGCATAATTTAGTGGCTTCTATTTTTAATAGGATTTTATATAGTTCTAGAAATAATAAACAATATGTGGAAAATTATTACAATGAATTCAATCCAGATTATAAAATAGACTTTTGCAACACATCAACCAGGCACGAAAACAAGACTTTTCTTTTTCCAGTCCTTGTTATGCTACAGCTGATTGGATTAACCCTCTGTTGAGTTTCAGAAGGTAAACAGAGAAAAGACGTCCTGAACTTAAATCTTCTTCTGTAGCATAAGTTCCTGTAGCATAAATTTGCCTTCCTTTACAGCCCAGATAGTTACTGGCAAATAACTGATTAGATTATTTTATTTGGTATTCATAAATTATAGTTAGTACTATTTATAAGCAATTATTTATTAAAACAGTTCACACAGTTTGGGATGGGCCACAGGGCAGAGCCCGAATGTACCATACACGAGAAAGCTGAGGAACGTGGGTCACAGACAGGGACCAACAGATGGCTGGGAGAGTGAAACAAAATGTACATCATCACTGGACATGAAGTTTTAGGCAAAGACATTCCTGTTCCTAAGAGCCCACTGGCTTTTTATGACCTGGCTACAGCTGAGGCATTATGAAGCTTTGCGCTTGTCCCTGAGGAAGCCATAAAATCTGACGCGTACCCAGAACAGGTTCTCGGTCTTTAGCAAGTTCTAAGTGGGAATAAGAATTATATCAGTGGGGCAATGAAAACTAGTGTCTTCTCCAGGCTGCTGAATGCAGAGGCGATAACGGCTCTGGGGTCCTGGCAGAGGCTGCAGTTCCTTGAAATCTCGTTCCTGCAGATAGTTCTCCAGCTTTAACAAGTGTCCATGGGAACTTATTTCCTATTTTCAGGAGATCTCTCGCTCCCCCCGTTAAATGAAGAGACCTGAGGAATTTAACTATCAAAGTTAACTATTTTAACTATCAAAGGTAGCAAGCTACTCCTGGCTCCAGCAATATGCTCCCTACTTATAAATGAGAATATTGCCAGGACTAGGAATATAACTAAACTGGGAGTCTCACACACCTATTGCAAGTAATCCATATAAAATAACTTTACAAAGCTCCTTTCACACAGAAAACCCAAATATTGACTAGCTCTCAGTGCCAACAATAGTATTCTGTTCTAGACAGGAAAAAACCTAGACCAGCCCCTCGTCCAGAGGAGCTGACAATCTAAACACGCCCCAGGGAACCCGCAGAGGAAGCACGGGAGGGACAGTAAAGTTGCTTTACTTGTTGTGTTGTTCATTCACATCCACCGGGCAAGGCTGCAGAGCGACTCGCTAGGACGCCGTGCATTTTGCAGCGAGGTTGCTGCCCACTAGTTTGTCAGTTTGCCTTTGGGGCAATAACAGAAAACCAAAACCACTGCCAGCGGCTGCAATGCTGACAGCTACCGGCGCAAGAGGAGGGAAGCGGAGAACCCTTGCTCACATTTTACTCCTCGCCCTCACCCTTCCTTCCTTTGCTTATTTTCCTAAGCCTCTAACAAACAAGAAGCAGCAGATGAAAATGGGAGGCCCGAAGCTGTTCGCACCCGCGGCTGCGCTCCCTCCCTCTCTGACAGATGTCACTGCAATTTTCAGCTCAATCTATGCACATAAATCCATTTCCATTCCGGGTTGCTGTGAGATGTGCAGGTGAAAACTGCATTTCAGGGGCCAATTCCCAAGGGAAGTGGGCCCCAGCACCCTTAAGAGGGGCACCAGCACCCCCGGGTCCAGCCAGTCATCTTTAAACCACAGCCGTGTCTGTCCGAGCTCTGAAACCATCACTCATTCAGAGAGACAGTGATACTTWTAAAGAATTCTCTTTTTTTTATATATATCTTTTTTTGACAGTCTCTAGCATGGAGTGGGCATAAATATTTTCAAAACTTTCCTTAACTTTTTTTCTTCTAAACTCCTGGGCTTGACGTTTTTCTTCATCTCAGTCAAACACCACTCTGCACAGTTCCTAAAGCTGGCTGGGAAGTGTGCACTGCACACAGAATAGAAATCAAAGCCACATTCTTTATATTGCTCTTGAATAATCCCAACTCAAGTTTCCATTCTCAATTTTTAAAATGTGATTAAAGTGTAAATTACAAAAGATAACTACTGCTGGGAACAGAAAATATTAAAATAAGTTTGCAAAGCTGAGAGAGAAATATCCATCACTGGCAAGAAGCAGCCTAGGATATAAATGAACTCCATGCCATTAAGAGAAACAAATAAATGAAAGAGAATTAATCAGCAGATGTAAAAGAGACAGTATGATGCTAATACAAAATAGAAAAGATGTGCGGGAGGGCATGAAACTATAACCATGTGCATCAAATCATCAGCTGGTTTCTGCACAGATGGAAGAAATGCTACAAGATATTTGAAGAGGATTTCAAGCTGGACATGAATTCAAAGCAAATGAATCCAATCTGTGCCTCTCTCCCTCTCTCACTCACATGTACAAGCACACACACACAACCTATTTTCACGAAATTAGCTCCCCGTCCTGGATTTCTGACCCTCGTTCTTCCTCTACCAAGTTAGGTCTGCACATTAAAGTGAGCCTGGAAGGCCAGGGTGTGGTGGCACAAAAGCAGGACAAAGAATAGATGAGCATTTTTTGGGCACATGCATTCCTGACTTGTTTCTCACAAGTCTGACAAACTAGACTGAGGACTCAGGAGAGAACGATGAAGAAAGAGTCAGGCACAGGAAATAAAATTAGGAAATATTTTGAAGACAGACTTGCAAGCCAGGACATGCAATAGCCAAATTCACTTTAAGTCTCAACAACGCAAGTTCAAAGGTTTGAATTACTCAAGAATATCCTGTGTTTAGCCAACACTGCTAATCTGGCACATCTCTTCCTTGTCTGGCCAAGGTTTCTTCCCTTCCCTTCTCGACATACCCAGCACAGATAAATGCAATGTTACAGACACTCTGGTAAACAGAACAAACGTGAGCAAAACATCGGCACGGCTTTGAAAGGCAGGCCGCCGAGTCACCAGTCGTGACTGGTTTAAATTTTCTTTTGTTGCTCTTCCTGCTGTTTGCCAGCAATAAATGGCAACTGTACTTTCCGACCATGTTCAGCTGGGCTCTATGCCATTTTTAGCTGTTTTTGATGGCAGTGTTCTCAAAGACATATATTAAAATATTTGGCCCATAAAATAACTCACTAAGGCTGCACTCTTGTTTCCAAGGAGGCCCTATAACAAGAAGGGAAGTAAGCTTTTTTAGAAAGGCAGCAGTCTTCTACATTAATAATATTAAACTTTCCCATGGAATTGCAATAGCATTAACAAATTATTTTGATAAAATACCAGCAGGCTTTGCAGATGGTTTTTTTAGGGTTTCAACAGAGAAAATGTGTAAGCTTTACACCCACTGCTTGACGCTGTAAGCTCCCTCACAGTCTGTCCTGTGACCATTGTTAAATACGCTAATGTTACGGAGTTAATCTCGTAATGGTAATACGTCCACAAACAAATTACTGCAGTAATGTAGTTAGCTCAATTAACTTTTGGATCTCTTCACTATGCAGAACTAAAGGTCATTTTCTATTAAAACATTTCCCTCCCACTTCCTTATCACCCTTTGCAACTCATGAGAGTTAATATTAGAAATCCTGTCTATGCTATGTCAGGAAGAAGACAGGATGATGAAGCCAGAAAAAGACCTTATTCTTTGCTAACATAACACAGACATTGCCCAAAGAGAACATCTGCCTTCTCTCATGAACACATCTAATTATGGCAAATTGTTAACACCTTGAAGAGCAGTTTCATACAAGAGTAAACTTTAACATATGCCATTCTCACACATAAAACATCCTGTACTCCATACTTTTCCAAGCATGTGCCCTTTCCTACAACAGTTTATCAGAGACCTTATTTCGAAAAGGGCTTCAACCTGTTTTCCATTCCCGTGGGTGCATTTTAGTGCCTGCAATTATTTGCCTGTCCAAACGATTCCACAGAAACATTGAACTATGTAAGCTGRGACCCCAGTCAGCAGATGAGACAGCAAGACCCGCTAAACTGCAAATACAGTTATTTCCTACTCACGACTGCGAGCCGCTGCAGTTGAGGTCTTTTGCAAAACCGTGCCTTCGGTTTATTCAGGCACCAAAAGCTGCCTGTCCACTTCGCAGCTCCCGCTACTCTCCCCCTCGAGATGCCACACTAAAGTCACAGTGAATAATCTGACACTACTATTGCCATGGCAACGGACCGGTGTCAAGCACACACAGAATTATGATTGACATTCCTGTGGTATCCGACAAAAGGCAAAGAGAGGGCAAGAGGGAGAAAACCAGACACAGCTTCAGCGCTAATGGGGGAAACAGAGCATCAGTGGCACTGTAAATACGGCTTTATTTGGGAATCTGCCTCCCTGCGTTTCCACCGCATCAACGTGGCTGTCAAGGGCTCGCACCAGAGCCCAGAACGCACCCTCAGCGCAGAGGGGTCTCCGCTTGCCCGGCTTCGGCCGGGGTGCCCGCTTCCTCCCCGTGGGGCCAGGGCCCACGGCGCAGCCTTACGGGCTGCCGGGGGAGGCAGTCGGAAGAATGAACCTTTTAAATGTCTCAGGTATGGCTCAAAATAACATCAGACGTTTAACTGAGCGTTTTTTACCCCTGAGGATAGTCTTCAGGTGTTCAGCTGGGCTACAAATCTTTTATTTTCTTTTTTTTTTGCCTATGTTTATAAGCGCTCACAGAAAGACACACACAAACCATTAGGAAAGGGTAAAATAACATCTGTTAAATATTTTTCAAACCAATGTCTGCGGCAGTTCTCATAAGGTTCAACATGCAATACCGAGACGAGGATGGAAACAGCCTTTTATTCTAAATTTCATATGTACACAGAAAGCCATTTTACACAGTTTTGTAAATTCTGCGTAAAAGAGCTATTGTCATCCAATGTCACTGTGCTTACATTAGTAACAATTTTTAAACATGGAGTACATTATTAACAACAAAAAACGTTAACAAACAGGCATAAAAGACACAGGTACGTGTTCTGATATTTCACATATATTCTAGAAACAAGTTGGCGCAAAAATAAAATGTGCCAGTAAAAAAAAATAGGCATATTTTCAATCACGCAATACATGATTTTCTTTCTTGCTTTCTTTCTTTCCATTTTATACAAGATATGCTGAGATCCATTCTCAAGCCTTTTCACATCAGGATTTGCAGGCACTTCAGCAACCCAGCTATATTCTTATAATACATGAAGTTCAGACCAACAAACATAAAAACAGCTGCTGCAAAAGAAATTCTCATATCCCATATGCACATTCAAATATTATTCACTGTTAGAGCAATCTTTTTAGTTTCAGTTATTTTTGGATACTGACATGTTTTCAGGATGGTGTGTAACAGTTTTTCTCCACCTATCTCTCATTCATATACTTAAAGTTTTTTTTTAATGTAGTATCATGATGCAACAATACGGTATACGGAAGCACAAGGCAATTGTCCACAAAGCGTCACAAATTGTAAAAAGAGGAATTTTTACTTTTTTCAGTTTTTTGATCTAAAGAAAAAGTCCAATTTCATTCACTCTTGCTTTAAGTTCACTCAGAAACTTGCCAAAATAAAGACAAATACATATCAGATGATCATGGGATGAATACCTCCCTTGTTCTTTTCCTAGACACAATTGTCACATGACCAAATTAAATTAAAAGTAGAACAAAGCAGAACCCACTTGTATGTTTGTTCATGATTCCCCATATTTAATGAAATAATAAAATATACCAGTCAAGGGCTTGGCTGTGACTGTATTTATAAATATAATAGTCTCTCTCTCCAGTTACTTCATTTGTAATGGGCTGTGTATTAGGATACAAGGCAATCGCAACAGGATTCTCAGGATAAGTGAAAGCCTAATATTATTTTGCTCGTGAGTCATGATAAAGGCTTTTTTTAATAAGCTCAGAGTGGGGAGAGAGAGAGAAAAAGAGTGCGTATGTGCATAATAGGAGAAGGACAGTTTTTCAGCATATAGACACTTAAATATTGATCAACAAAGACTGGTAATGAGTCCTCCATAAAACATTTTAGAATTGTGAACCAGAGTAGAACTAAGCCTTATCCATTTGAGAGTGATATGTAACCTCCCTCCTGACCCAAGAGAAATAAAAAAAGACATGCCAATGCTTAATTCAACCTCAAATTCATTAATTTTATGCCAGAAAGCTGTATGTTGGTGTAATAACTCACTGCAAAGTAAAACACATTACAACAAATCCTAGTAATAAGCCATTGACAACTACTGCACTGGGCTACAAGACGTGGTAACCAAGGGAGACATGTTGCCCACTTACGCTGTGATTGTCAAATGGTGGAAAATCCTTCCATGAATGTAACACTTGAGACAGAATGGCAAAGACATAAGGCCCACCAGCTCTCTGCCCATATTGTTAAAGGCACTGAAACAGACAATGGATATACTCCTTAGTACCATCAGCTTAAAAAGTTTTCAAAATAGAAGTCTTTATATGAAAATGTTCCTTATTGCGTGATAAGTAGATCTTCATTTTCTTCAACTCAAGAATAAAATGGTCTTCCCTTTTCTGGTGTTTGTAATCTGTTCAGCCTGGCTACCTGAGATGGTGAAGGCGGTACATCTTGCCTGAAAGGACCTTTAGGAGGGGTATAATTAGGGTCCTGAATTTTCTTATATGAGTCATAGTTGCTAGGTCCTTCAGAAGAAGTTTTTTTTTTCAGTTGTTGCTCTTTCCGTCTCTGCTCTTGACGGAGCAGTTCTTGTGTTTCTAGCATAACCCTGGCATTGAAGCCATGTCCTCCCATATAGCCATTCCTTGATCCCTGATAGCTGGAATATCTGGGGTTTTCCTTTGCAGTCTGGAAGCCTTCACCAGGAGAATAGCTCTGCTCCCAGGAGTCTTGAGATACAGAACTGGCATTTTTTCTGCTTTGCCTGAAAATAGAAATGGAAGATACATTTAAAACAAACCTTCCAGTTCCCCTTCTAATGCTACTGATAAGAGTCCCCGGAAAAGAAGAGTGCTCTTGAGAGGTGACCAGTTTTCCCCAGCTATAGCATTCTCAATAAGTCACGTTCTCTTCTGCCCCAAGGAGGCACCTTTTCTCTTTTGTTTGGAGAACATTTCCTATAGAGTTGAACTATGTTTCTATGCACCGCCTCCTCAGTAGGAATATGTTGTGAATATGCATCCAGTGCTACAACAGCCATCATGTTCTCAAGGAAAAAGTGCAACAACTCAGCTGCAAACTAGGAAAGACCATACAAAATGCTGTGCTSCCTAAGCAACCAGATAACAAGCAGCACTTGTAAAGTCCCTTGTGAAAGATTTGGATCTAGACTTCCACTTGATTAAAAATGCAACAGGCAGATCTTTTAAACACTTGCTCTAAAGCTGTACAAATCAGAAGATAARGCTCGTTATTGATAGCTAGTTTTACAGATGAGAGTTTCGTCTTCCCAGTCCCAAAACTAAGGAGCTTTGTGCTATCAGGGCTGCTTCCCAGTTTACTATAACTTTTATAAAAGAAAAGGCAGAGATAACGTTTTTTTCTTATTTTCTGGCTCCATGGGGTAGATAGATAAAGCAAATACATATAGGAATTACAAATTCTTATCTCTTTTCACAACAACTCACTACATTATTTTGAAGACACATTATGGTTTTGAAATATCTTTAATTTACTATCAAATTGCTGGATGCTTTTATGAATTTAAAATAAGATTGGTGATGATAAAGTAAACAATTTTGTGCCGCAGTGAAAGAGATACCCATTTTGAGATTAAAATTAGTGTACAAGAATCAAGCAGTAAAACAAAATATATTGGGACATTAATCAATAAGAAAATCATTTAGTTGCGTATATATGGCTCAGTTTTTCATGTCAGAACACAACATGACTCAATGTGGCCTCATCCAATGAATATGCAGTGGAGAGACAGGAGGCCTGGAGAATTTTTCTACCATTAGTAAAAGTAACAAGTCACTTAATGTTTTTGCAATCATCCTTCCACACATATAAGTTGAAAATGACCGTATCTACCTTTTTTCATGATATATTTTGAGATATCTCTGATAATGTGGATGAAAACTGTTATTCAGGATGAAGGTAAATTATTACGGCATAAATTATAACATAAATTCTTATGCAATTTTTATAGCTCTTGTTGGTATTTGCATACCCTACTTTGCCAAAGAAACAATGTTTTTGAGCCATGTTTTAACACTTCCTGGAACATGAGAAAACTGAATGAACCTCTGTAGGCTACGAAACTGTCAGGTTTCTGATCTAGAGCAAGATAAATTTTAAATACTACAAAATTAACTTGGAGTTGAACATTACTTGGAGTTTCACATGGGACAAGATGATGACTAGTTGGACTAATTTAATTTACTGACTGTTTTCTGGTCCTTGTTCAAAATTAGTTGGCCCACTTTCACTGTCTTTCTGGGAAGATTCCTTAAAATTGATTAAAGAGTTTATTTGCCTTCTGTATTAATGATTTACATTTTACAAGGAAAAAGAATGAGGCTCCTAGAGACTAAACAAGATGAAAAGCAACAAAGCTTAACAATGAAGCCAGAGCACAAACTTTAATCATTTCAGAGCCACAGTTGCAACATTAAACTTGGGACCCAAGTTTCTGGGTAAGAATGAGATTTCTCTATAGATCAGTCATAATGCTATGAACAGTCTGGAAAGCTGGACACCTTGATGTCCCAGTTTATTGTTGGTGAATCGCGGTATTCACAGCACTCAACTTTAGCACAAAATCCCCCAAATTTTGTCTACTCTCTGCACAGCATAGATACCAGTGCTCAAAGGCAATTGTTAAACCGTCATTAATTACTCATTAACATGCATTCTTACTAGCTCATTAGTCATTTCTCATGTTAAAGAACACATTCAGTGAAGCTCTCACTCATTCTTTTCAAAAAACCAGCATTTCTGTGGCCAACAGAATTATTTTCCAAATTTCTTGTTAGTTTTCTCCTTAGGATTATGAATTTCTGCCACTGGAACTTTGCACTACAACTGACTTCCAACTTTTAGATGCTACCAGCAACTGAGGAGAACAGGGGAAGCCAGTCTTAGGAATCATAGTTTTGAAACTAAAAAGACCCCCTCTGCCTCMCAGCATAAAAACAACACTGGCATCCACACTTTTCCACACAATCAATGCATTGCTGAGGCTAGCAAAATTTAAATAGAACTTTTCAGGAAAACCAATATGGAAGTGAGTCACCTCACAGGTAAGGTACAGATGAGAAACAAAGGAAATCTAAAGATTTTCAAAATGACAAACCAACATTATTTTTATTAAAAAAACCACAATAACTTTACATTTTCTTTTGTCACCTACTTCCGAACTTAAAAATTCTACACTGAGAGGTGCTGTGGCATGTGAAATTTGAGACATGTTTTGTTTTTTTCAAAGATGTTGGTAAGGTTCATGATACGATAACTTTGATTATTAATCTTCCATTCATTCCAATAAAATAGTTACAGCACACTTTTGGTAAAAAACAAGTCACAAACCACATTTTCCCACAGGGACAAAAATTAACACAACCTTGTCTGGAAAGAACAACTAAAATCAAAGGAAATTTGACACCAACCTGCAGTGTAAAAGATTCTGCATTCAACTGTCGCCATTAATATTTGAAAATGGACAGACTATTAGTATAATGCTTAATTATGACAGTTATCTAATTTATAATGCAAGGTGGGTACATTTTTCATAATTCTTAAAGCTAAATATTAAGTAAAAGACATTTTGCCCAAACAGCTCATTTTAAAACCTAAGAACTTTTAGAATACAGATTTCCTTAGGAAAAAAATGTATTAATTTTCAGCATTCCACTGTTAATGATCCAGTAACTCAGAAGAAACATATATACTGGAAACCTGGAGGTCTCTGAACTTTGGATGGAGTTTCTCAGTTCCATATTCTTTTGTTCGAGGCCTTGCTTGTTTGTTTTTTTTTTCTCGTAATTTATGCCTCTGTATCAGCATCACAAGGATAGAATTTCTACCTAGTAAGGAGCTAGGCAAGAGAAAAAAACAATCTGACATGTCAAGGGGGGACAACCCATGTCATGCTCAGGAGCCTTTTGTAATTGCAGAAGCTGAAAYTGGATGGTGTCCCACAAAGAGGAGCTTTGTTTTAATGTCTCAATTCTGTTGTGTGCTGAGTGTCATCAAATCTCACTGAAATCGGCTCTGAAGTAATTCTGCCCAAATAAACAGCTCCCACATGCTCTCACTTAAGGAATTTTATGCCTCTTCCACACCAAATACATTCCACCTTATATCAATGCTAAACAGAAGTGTCTGCACTAAGCACAACATTTTCCTTCTACAAATGAAATTAGCTCCAGGCTCCCGTACGCTGAACAGCTTCAGACAGTTCCCATACCTGGGTAATGAGCTGTACTGCCGCTGAGCTTGCTGGAAACTCTCTCTTTCCTCTTGCCGCTGCCGCTGCATTTGAACCTCTACCGATACTGAGTGTCTGCCACTCTGCGAGTATGTCTTGGAGCTTGGCTAGAATGTGAAAAAAATATTTATGTCTTAAAACACAAAAATACCCACAAAAAAGCTAGCATTTAAATTGCTGTTGTATACATACAGGCATATTTCTATCAACATGCAGTTCTAGTAGCTCTTTCATAATAAYTACATTAAATTCTGATCCAGAACACTGTGTCCTCCGTTACCGGTTCTGTTTCTGACCTACTATTTCTGAAATGTATCAGAAAAATACTCGTCCAGAATGGGTTGTGTTTTTGTAGTAACGCTGAAATTTAAATGAAGTCAGTGGAACAGATCCCCAGCCAATGTAAATTAACATAGCTAAGCTAAAGCTAGGATTTACGCCCACACTGAGAATCCGACCCAGGGAGGCTAATTATAGAGTAATACCATTTATCCCTCAGCATTTTGATAGTAGGAATTAACTGTAAACACAATCAAATTAGCATTTAAAAAAAAAATTATATATAAACTTTTCCTGTTTGGGATTCAGGGGGAACCACAGCTTTTTTAAATCTCACCAGCACACTCATGTGATGCTCTCCCTTAGAGGACCCATCCTATTTTTCTGTTGGTCCAGACATGTACCACATGCTTTTGTGAGAGATACGGTAACATTTTCCGGTTCGATAGGATCACACAGACAAATTTAGCAAGTCTCTTGCAGATAATGGGGAATCCTGTACCTTAGACAAGGATTTTAGGTAACATTTTAACCAGGAGACAATTTGAAACTTTGGGCAGCACACTAAGAACCCATAAAAGTGGATGAGCTCTCTGGGAATAGGGAGCATTACCAGTCAAGATCCGGCAGAATGGCTGGATTCAAACTTTGGATTAGGAAAAGATTTACCTTTATAAACACTTCACTTTTCATTTCACATGATTATTCAAATTTCATGATTTCAAGCTGCTAAATACAATGACAATATAGGAAAGAACGTTGTGGGGTTTGGGGGGATTTTTTTAATAATAAGGTTTCACCTAACAAAGAAAAAAATGTATTATTTTCTCTCTTAAAATATCAGTTCTATTCAAAAAACTTATTTCCAATCACTGGGAGGTTAGAGAGCCTAAAGACTTCGCTGGGGCTGGGAGTGAAACAGCCTGTATCAGACATGCTTCTGCTAAATATTTTTGCCATTTCATCTGTGCCTTTCCCTCGCRGGGAACACCTCTTTTGTTTCTCGCTGTTAGACTTTCAGCAGACAGATCTCATAATGGCTGACAAACATCTGAAAGATAAAAGGCTTATCAAAAGCTTCTCACAATTGAAGGCAAGTATTAAAACCCAGAAAGTTGTCATTTGTGACATAAACTTCTCCTTTGTCTTACTACGTAGTCAGGTACTTGCAAATAGCCAGAAACATAACACATGAAACAGGTGTACGACTTTAGAAACTTCATCTCCAATAACAATATACTTCAGAAAGAACATCAGGCGCAGCTCAGAAGTTAACAGATAAAATTTGGTGAATGTCTGCCTTTCCCGTTAGTGGAAGATTATCGTGCAAAAGGATGAGAATGTGAAAGCAAAAGCTACGAGTAACCCAGGGAGAAAATTTAAAAGAATCCTTGATGCAACAACATTGATGTCTCCTGCAGAATAGATCTACTCTGTAACAGCCGCAACAAAACAGTACTTCTAACAAAAAATGTTTGAATGAAGCATGGTACGGTGAAGCAACAAGTTCAGAAAACAGACTCGTGTCAGCCTTGTGGGAAATTCCTCGAGATGAATAAGCTGTACATATCCAAACCAAGGAACCCCGGTGGAGATTTCCTATTATATTAAATAAGGGCTACGCATATAGAGCGGCAATTTCAGTTATTGCATACGTCAACATTTCTAACTTTCCTGACTTTATTGAGAGTCTTCTGGCATTTGGTGTTTTATTGAAGGGCTCAGCTTATGGAAGTGAGTGATTACCTGAAAATCACAAGATTTATTTGTGAACTCTCTCCAGTGTGGTTATAAACCGCTTACAGAGAACCACAGAGAAACTCAGAGGTTCCCATCTCAGCTTCTTCATAAGGAATAAAAATATCTAAGCTAAGATTTTAAAGACAATCTCATCATTTCATGGGTTCTACTTTAACAATGTTGGAAAGTCTGCATATAGTTGAAAAACTATAGTTAGTCAAATATAGACATGAAATCGAAGTCGCTTCTCTTTATTTGAAAGCTCACTTTTCATTTGTTTTAGTTCACTGTAAATAAATTAATGGATTTTACAGTACAGGGAATGGCTAAATTGTCAAACAGTTGGAGCTAGAATGTCTGATACAATACCTAGAAGCTGCTGCTAAATTTAGGTTTATGCAAGACACTAAAATGTAAAAATCAAGGAAGCATGAATATACGTACATGCACAGAGAGCTGAAATAACCACTAAAGCCTTTGTTAAGGTAACACAAGCTTTGAAAGCGCTAATGGACTAAGAATGGATTGAAATCAAAACTTTGCTTAAGTGAGAATTTTGTTTAATGCATACAGAAACCAACGGTTAAATACCGGTGGGGGCCATCACACCTGCCTGCCCTGTGTAGCCCATGCCTACAATTATTAATTCTTAGGAGTCAGGAATGGATTCTTAGCAGTTCACAAAGATTTTCATCTAATAGACAACATTTATTATTTGAAGGGCCTACGGCAAACATCTAAAATCAATCATCTCATTTTCTGAAATTATAAGTACCTGTGTGTCCTGTTAAATTAAGTGGATTTGCAATACTTAACTGATCTGAAAAGAAGGATACTTATTTGGACTCCTGTCTATACTTTGTTCACATCTACAATATGCTGTTCAAATAACGGAATCTGCTGTCTGATTTCAAGCATCCAAAAATATGGCAATGAGACATAAAAATACTCCCCCTGTTTGTAATCATATAATCCATAACATAGCATTATATACACACAGGCAGGTACATTCAACAATCTCTTTAACAAAAAGGCGCTACTTCAAACTCTCTTCATTAAAAACCTTGGTGATACCATAATGAATGTCCTTGATATATGGCTATGATGATATAAAGACTTAACACATTTCTTCTTGTATCCTCAGCTTGTTCAGAAAAAAATGCAAATCACCACACTGTGATTTATCTTTTCAATATGCTTTCAATTAAATGAGTCTAAAACAAAAATATTTATATCCTAAGCAATCTTAATATTCAAAAGCTAATTTGTAAGTTTTACTTCAATTCCCAAAGTATAATTTTATACTTATATATTTCTATATAAAATATATACACAAACACACATCTATATACAGATGTATCACATTTATGTCAGCACAAAATGGAGAGAATTAAAAAAAATACACAGAGGAAAAAAGTTAAACTATTTTCACATCCTTCAACAACAACAAAATCACGTATAAGGAATACAAAACATGATAATTTTAATGCTGATATGAACCGGGTAACACAAGGCTAAGTACAATTATAACAACCCCTCGAAGCCATCCAACAAACCTGGCAACAGCTCTGTCTTAACAGTACAAATTGATAAGAACTGTGGCCTTGTTTGCAATGAGATGTATGACAAGCACTGACCTTTTAAATCAGGATGCGGTCAAGGCCACAATAACAACCAAGGCTGCATTATACAAGTAAATGTATGTCCATGTCTTCCACAATAGATTTAAGTGCAATGATAGTTATTGCATTCAGCATTGTTAAACAATACTCAGCTTGCAAAAATATGTTTTCAGATATATGAAATTAGACAGCTCTCTTCTCAAAGAGACACTATTTTTAAAGCTGGACTGCAAAGTTAGAAGTTTCTACACATTTCTCTCTTTTATCCAAACAACGTTATTTTCATTTTGCACAAAATGTACCCCTGGGTCATGGTGCATTGACCACCACCACCAGCAATGGGCAGCAGGTTTTAGTGGATCCCAGCATGAGGAAAACATTAAACGAGCACCAAGACTCCTTTGCATGAGTCTTCTCGCCATCGCTAACCCATGGAGTTCAAGCTTACGGGTGAGGATGGCGAAGGAACGAAAGGACGAAGTTCCCTCCTCTCTCTCCAAGCTAAACAGAGTCTACCCAGGGAGTTTCCTTCCCTGCAGGCGGGAACGTGCACCCCGGAGGCTCGTTCCCTCTCACAGCAGCACGAAACTCCAGGCACTGCGCGGATCCAAGCTGCTGTACAACCACAGCATGGTGGGGGACATGGGGGCCACCTGGGCCACTGGATTTGGAGGTCCCTGGAGATGCCCTAGTCTAGATGACCCATCTGTCTCACAGCCCACTCTCTTAGGGAGAAACGGAGAGAAACGCTTATTCAAACTCATGGAGCTTCTTTGCACTGATAAAGAAACACTTAACAGGGAGATGAATGAGTCCTTTATTATCTTCCCAGATATTAAAAGTCCAGTATGTAATATTAAAATACATTTGCTTTTTTTTTCCAGATTAAACTCCATGTTCAACCAAGAAATTTCAAGTCCACCTGGGAAGGTGGTAGACATGAGGCACAAAAAAAAACAACCCTCTGAGGTTCTTATGGTTTAGGACTAATTAAAAATAGATAAGATTACATGACCTTGCCTGCTTTATGTATAAATACGCTTGGCACAGAAGATAGACAATCCATTAACTGTGTATATCAAAATTCAGAATGATAAAAACCATTCAGCAGTTCTGGGTCTTGAAAACTAATTTTACTTCCATCTTTTTGTTTACGCTGCTATGAGGAACAGAACATATAGTAATGTCTTTTAAAAAATAATTGCTAACAGGTGTGTATTAATTCAAACACTGTATAACAAGAAAACCCCATTCCTTTCTGTATCTTTCTATGGTGTATATGTAGGAAGCTGAAAAACATGCTATAGATCAGCCTGTGCTATTTACGTGTACTGCATGCCTGTGAGCTATAAATATACTTGTTTACAAAATGAAATGACTGCACTTTTTTAAATCTTCCATCTTTATTTTTATGTCTCACATAAATTAATAGATTGAAATTGGTTGGGGAAAAAAGTTAAAAATATATAATGCCAAAGCCAGGGTCTAAATCTTGGCAAGAAGTATATTACATTTCATGAAAACCTTCCCAGCTTGGATACAGAATGGATTTTATCTACACTAATGAAGAGWAACTACCTGTGGAGAGGATGCCTCCATAACTTTGGTTTGCTCTCTGAAAGACGTTGGGTAGGAGAAACAAAAATTTAGCTCCTAAAGTATATTGCGTCCACTCTAATGCTCAATTAGATATTACCTAATATCTTGAATAAAAAATCCTGAGAGAGACTCTTGATATGGGTTCATAATAAAAAGAATTAGTATTCCATTTTTCTCTCTCATTAATAGGTTGAATATTTCTACATAATTTATAGCCTGACACACACTTTGCAAATTTTGTTTCAAATATAGTCTCTTATTCATTTTCCCAAGTAGAAATCATGTGTTACAGTAGAAGATACAGTGATAAAAATCAGGCTCTTCTGTTTTGCTAAAAGAGTTTTAGATTATTTAGAATTCATTATGGCTTTGAATATGGCTAATATTATGGTTAAGACTTGATTACAGAGGTAAGAAATGAGTACCATAAACAGATAAAAAAAAGAACACTTTTTTTTTTTTTTACGTCTGCCTTAGAGACAAGAAAAAGATCTATATACCAACAAGCAGCAGAGAAACAAGCATAAGCCCTAAACTAGCACTTATCTATCAAGCCATGGTTAAGTACCTTATTAGGACTTCTGGAGTCTTTCCTCTAAGAAAATCATGCAATTATTTACCTTTCACAAGCTTCTGCATGTAATTAAAGCTATACTCAGATGAGTCACATAGTAAATTTAGTTTTGACCCAGTCAGCTGTTATCTTAAAAAAAAAAAACTTTTTATTTGACTCCTAAATATGTAAAGTGGAGTTTGCTCAGCTGCTCTCCTGATACCAATTTTCTCTTATCATCCAAACAGATTTGGGATGACTGCAGAAGAATGTATTTGTGAATGGAATTTGTCACTTCCCATTTTTAGCACTGAGTTTTGTATTAAAGATGAAGGAACGAAACACCAACTTTTGTCCCTCCTGAGTCTTTCTGGTTTTTGATAGTTGGTGTGTTTCTAGAAGCAGGACTGGCAACTAGTTGTAGCATTTTCAACTGATTTAATATGCTATTTCTTTAATTGGATTGTTCACTCCCATGACATTCAGGGCTTTAATGCTGTGTTTTTGTTATTGAAGGTGGGGATCTGCTAATTAAGATGTGACTAGGCAAAAATACAAGATATGGAACAAATTACAACCCAAATCCCCTAACCCCAGGACTGGTGCAAGCAAAGATAAACCTCAGCAGACCCAACACTTACAAAGAAAAGAACAAAAAACAGAGGCACAGCTTTGGTATTGAACAGAAGCATCAGCCCCCAAAGAATCTTGCATTTGTAGAAAAATTTGCCATAACAACACCAAGGGCCTCAAAGATTAGCAGACATAGTGTGATTCCATCTAGTTCTATATGCCCGGATATACATTTCTGCAAATTCTGACTGGAATTAACACCAGCAGGATAAAAATGGATTAATCATACTTTATGCCATTTTTCAGTTTATTCCTGTGCAACATCAGGCATACCGTATTGCCTTTGTAAACCTTCTTGCACATTGTTTTTACACAAAACCATTTTTCCAAAAACAGGCTGTGCAGAGAAAAAAAAAAAAAAGCCTGAGAAAGTTACCTTAAAACAAACAAACACAAAAACCCCTTCCATAAAGCTTTGGCTCAGCTGCAAAACTACTGTATTTTAGAGAGGTCTAGATGATGAGACAGCTTGTTACTTAAACCTTAACAGTGTGTCATTCAAATGGCCTTGAGCAGAAATGTTATGCTGTTTAACAGCCGGTGCCATCTCGTCCCAACATTATCACTTTTTTGTGCCTGTTAAGCTGCCTGATGCTGTATGAACAGTCCCAGACTGTCAAGTATTTTGTTTACTGGCAGGCAAATACAGCTGGGCAAAAAAGCCAGCTCTGTCCCATTGCTCAGCCACAGAGAAATAACCTTCACTTGATGGAAACAGCCCAAAAGCGACGGGGTTAGTCACTGGACCCTTTGCCAAGGGTATCGTTCARGGGAGCGTGATGCAGAGTGCTATGATACAGAGATCTGCCTCCTGACCGTGGAGGACACTAAATGTATTTGACATAGGAAACTGGACTTCTGTGTCACAGGCCGTTAATAGTCCAGGGTGGATTGGAGTTGGCGATGCACACAGGATTATTTTGATAATATATTAGCGGGTTCCTGAGCTATTGAGCTCCTCTGAATATCCTTAAAGCTGCCAGATTTCCATCAGTAACCATTACATACACTGCAAACTTTATATTCATTTACACTTTCTTAAGGTAACCAAGAGTCCTGCCTCATATCAGCACTTTGTTCCCTGTCCCCAGCCCTCCCATCAGTCTGTTAATGAGAAATGCAAGCTACTTATCACCTCGCAGCACACACTTCTCCGTGGATGAAAGATTGTTTTTGTCTTTCCGTCCAAGCCAGGTCGAAGGTGGTTGCTGCCAGGCGGCTCAGAGGCATGGCTGGATGTAAAGCCTGCTGTTTATGTGGGCTGCACAAGCTATCTCCCCCAGGTGAAAACATACAGCAGTCCATGTACAGGTGCACTTTTCACTGCTGTGGTTTATAACCAACAGCTTACAGATGGAGAAGACTGAAAGGAGGTTGATGAATGTATCCAAGTATTTTCCTGCGTATACGTTATAAACCACTGTTGCATTTTTTTGTGTCACTGGTATTTAATAATACATCTGGATCTGTTTTGAGAGGGTGTCTTAACAAAGTCCATCATCTTAGACTAATATGTTAAAGTAATACACAGTGCTTAAGAGAGAGGGTTATGGTTCCTTAACACTGAAATGATTGTGAACCGTTGAAAAGGATGAGATCATTGCTTTATCCTTTCCAAGCATTGTGATCTTGCACGGCTGAAGTAGATGACGGAAAAAATAATAATTCAAAAATACTCTGGGCCAATTTTTTTTTAAAGTACGTGTCTAAAATATAACATTTGGTCACCTAGGTATTTAACAACAGAGCAGCTCCTACAAAAGCAACAAAAAGCTTCAGAATTAATATTAATACATTAAGCTGAATTAGTCACTTTGAGCTCATTTGCATGATCTGTAGAAGGGGAGTAAACAGAGAGATCCCATTTGTTTGAATAAGAGAAAAGGGAAAGGTCAATGTTCTGACCCACAATTTAGGAAATTATTCCATTCCTAAGGTAATCAGCCTGTCATCCAAATAATTCCCTACTTGCTCATTACAAGAAACTATAATAAAAGCCAAGTTGCCTGCCTAAAGTTGCTATGGCATTTAGATATACAACTATTTGGCCCATGACCTTCAGTAGTTAAGTTCCCAAGTCTTCAAGAGTACAAGTTTTTCTCATAGACAGTTTTCCCAAGAACACCACTCAAATCTCTCATTTGGAGACTAAACAGCAGTTGATATGCATAATGGAAAGTACCTCCCACACCCAACCCCCTCTCTTCCAAAAACTCTTACACTATAGCGGAGATGAGCTATCACATTATCTTCACCACATCAAATCGAAAACATCTGGTAATAAAAAAATGTTTATTTTATTTAGCCAATTTCAAAGAAGGTTAGAGGTTTTCTAACATGGGAAAAGAAAAGCCTATATCCTGATACAGTTAAGCAGTGTTAGGTCATTTAGGGATACATTTACCTTTGTTCCTTTCCATGCTGCATGTTAAAAATACCACAGTTTCAAATTGGTGAGTTTAGGATGGACAAGAACACAAAGATTCAATAGAAGTCAAAAAATCTTCGATATACACCATAACAGGCAAACAAAGAAGACATACGCTGTATGATGTTACCTAGTACAAACATTCTGGAATTGTGGAAATTTGTACTGATGTCGTGATATAGCTTCTGGGTTTTGGGGACAGCAAGCGAACTGTTCACTGTCTTTATTGCAGAATTTTAAACAAAAATACAGTAAAATATTTGTCACACACTTAAAAGATCCTAATTTAGGAAACTTAATTGATTAAAAGGAAACACTGATTCATTCAATTATGTTAAACAAGATAAGCGCATGGATTTACATAATTGTATCACATCGCTGGATCAGATTGAACAGGATTTAAATGATCAATTAGGACATATATCTCGAGACAAAAACTGTTTCAGCTAATGTAAGTGGCAAAAGGGGTACTGTTTTGAAATATGCTATTATGCATCACTCTTCTTTTTTACTGTGAAAATACACAGTTCTTCCTCTTAAGGAAAAGTACTAATCACAGTGATATTGTCTCACAGAAAATACCATTTACAAGGTTACATGATCTCTCTAAATTATTTATCATTAGTATGCATTTCATCTCAAAATATAATTCAGGATAATTGATATTGCCTCTGAGGCAAAAAATTGAAGCAGTAGCTCACAAAGTTGAGGGCCTAAACACAGAGCAAGTAATGCTGTGTACGCAGAGGACAGATGGCTGAAGAAGCTTAAAAATGAAATAAATGAAAATGAATGGAAAATGTGGGTAAGGGAAAGGAGAGAAGTTTGGAGGCAGAGGGACCTGGGTCCATACGGCTTTGTTCCAGGCTGGCCTAGGGACAGCTGGAGGTCATGAAAGCTTGCAAATTTGACAGACTCTGTGCACTTACCCATGGCTGCTCAAAACTGTAAGTCCGCCTCCTGTCTTCCACGTCCTCATCTTGTTTTGCTTGCTGAAATTCTTGTCTCAGGCGCTGTATCCGGTCATGATTATTAGGAGTCGATCTGTTGCTAAAAGAGGGAGGATGGAAATATCAATGTACTTTGGAGCTGTTATCTGTGATTGTCGTTTCTTAGTGAGGTGCCATTGCTACGGAAGAGCACAGACTTTAAAAATAATTTCCAAGCATTTCATACCAAGATCTTCAGTTTGTTACTAGGATTAATGCTGTTTGGACTTATTTTAAAGAAACTTCAGACAGTGTAAGAATAAGACTAATGAGGCTATTTCTAAAATCACAAAAAGTTACTGGAATCTTTTCAGCATGTATTACTTCTAGACATGAAGAGGAATACATGCATTAGGGTCAGACTTAACAAAAAGGGAAATTAAAAGAAAAGTCATAATGATCTCGGCTACTGAATAAACATGAAAGATACTCTATTCCAATCGATAAACTGTAATACTGTCAGATCTTTATTCACATCAAATTCATTAGGATGTCTGCAGACCCTGCCTATATAAAATTTGATTATTTTTCCTAATCAATAAGAGCCTGTCATCCCTTAGTTCTGTTTTTAACAAGTCTTTTAAACTGATCAGTCTGAAAGCATTAAAAGGCTCATGGGCCTGTAAAAAGCAATCCATTTGACAATGCCACACTCAAGAACACATTCAGGCGGTAGGCTTGCAGCTGGCTCACATTCTCTGAACGCCGGTATTCTGGGGAAACCGGAGCGTTAGAGTTATTGTTATGTAAAATCATATGCAGAATCTTGAACTATTCAAAACCATAAATTTTCCCACACCGCCTATCACAGGTAATCCTCTCTCCATAGCACAGGTTTATGTGAATGAAATATGCACAGGAATGGCTTATTTCATGGGGCAGAGGGAAAGTGGRTATTTATTAATCTCATTGCCATTTTTCCAGCTGTGCTGCTCCCACCTGACCCCCACAACCCCCACCATATTTCAAACACGTTAATGTGGGAATCACAGGAAGCCTGAAAAACAAATCTGTTATATCAAGACTAACCAGAAACATTTTAATCTCTTCTTATGGCCTTCTTAAGCCCTGTATTTATTGTTTATTTCAAAAGAGTTGGTAAGAAATGGCCAGCTATTACTTTGTTTTAAAAGAGCAATCTACAGAGAGACAATGGAAAACAAGTCCATAGATTCATAGTGTTGGACACAGGATACAGTAAAACACAAGGGATTCATATCCCATGTCTTATCTCATATGAAAGGAGGCAGTTCTGGAGTCCACTTGTGACTGTCTGCCCTGTCTTTAGAGCCTGGTAGGTGCAGCAGATTAGAGGCCAGAGATTTTTGAGACATGTCACCTCCCACTCTTTTCGGTGCCATGTAAGGGAGCTTATCACTGACTGGTTGGCCAAACCAAAAATTTTGCATCAGTCTTCTAGTGAAGACAGATGTTTTTAGAGAGGCTTTTTTTTTTTCCTTTTCTATGAAACAAAAGGCAAAGAGACGGAGGGGTTTGGGGAAGTGTTTTGTTTCATTTTTTGCAAATGGGAGCTTTAAGAAATGCTTTATTTGTAATGTAGGTTAATTTCTATGTGCAAATTGCTGTTTTGAAAAGAAAAGTAAAAAGAAAGTTTTATTTAGAACAGGCGGAAAAGAAAGATTTTGGCATTTCCAAAATTTCCCCTTTCACTGTGGGTGTGCAGCTAATTCTACTTCTTTAATTCAGCTTAATTTTGTCGAACAGCTTATCTCCCTTTGCAGTTTCATGTAACACAAATTTATTCTTTATGTTCAAAGTTTGTTCAGCTTCACTATATAAGCAGTTCCTTTTTCTCATGCATTGCTATACACCACACTTTTTTTTTTCATGTAATCATCATAATCCAGTACACGACAGACAAAATACTTTGAAGTGGTTTGTTGATTTTTAAAACTGGTATTGTTATTCTAGCAAATGAGTAGTCCGATGCACCTCATACACACAGTGCTTTCTGTAAGATAATTTTCATTTAGACTTAGTAAAATACTTAAAGTATTAGTATCTTAGAGGTTACCTGTTTGAAAGAGAAATGCCATTAAGCTTTGGTGCAAAATTACTATCAAAGTGCTGTAGACAGACACCTTGATGTACTCAAGATGATGGGTAAATCAGTCATCAGCCTTCCTCAGTCAAGTTTGTTTCTAACACTAACAGATGACAATGCAAGAGTTACACTGCAGTAGATATTTAATGGTAAAGAAAAATGAAAGGAATAAAGCAAAAGTAACTGAACTAAAGCCTATACACTACACGTAAGAGACACATTCTACCAGCTCCAAAATGGGCTACTGGAAGAGTTATTACAGACCTGAGGACTTCTATACATCTTATAAAGACAATTAATAAAAGGAATTACTTCAACAGTGGAATAGCAAGCAAACGCACAATGTCCATGCTGTGAATTAAAACGTACATCTGCTCCAGAGCAGTGAATGCACAAGTTTGATACCGGTTACAGTGCAGAGATGGAACAACGAAGGACAAGGAGGATCCTAGGATTTATGATTAACATATCCTCAGACCTAAGAAGAAGAATTTATTCTAATGACAAAAAAAAAGGAAGAAAAATAGTGAAGCTGACTTAAGAGAAGATATTCAAAGTTATTAAAAGGTTTGATAATGCCAGAGAAGATAAACGTTTTAACAATATTTCTACTTTAATCCCAAAAGCAAGAGACATGACCTRGATTCAGGAAATTGCAAAAGAAGTGAATTATAAAAAAGGACTATTTCACAGAAAAGAAAGAGCTAAATTAAAGGACAAAACCACTTCTGTATCTAAAAACAATTTCTTCTGAAAATTCTTTGTGTTCACACAGTCTCTGAGATACAGAAAGTGAGGTCAAGTGAGTGGTTTTGTAATTAAAAAAGGTTAAAACAATTTTGTTTAGCAGAGGAAAAGGGAAAACAAAGGAACCTAGGGCTGAGATACCTTTGAGGAGAAAGATTATTTGTGATTTAGACTATAGCTCAGGTTGGCTTCCTTTCATTTCCATTTTCCTCTCAACCTGGTGCTTAAGTTCCCTTTATTGAAGGGACTTTTGCAGAAGTATGGTGCAAGTCCTAGAAAGTTTAATTAATTGCACCATGTTTTGGGGTTTTATTGTTCAAATTACCTGAAGATCTGAAAGTAAATTCACCTCAAAGAATTCAAGAGTGCCAATGGGAAGGAAGGAAGTTAACCTGAAATCCCTCCAAAGTTTATCAAAGATTTGACCTATGCTAATTTGAAACATTTCAGCAAAACTGCAATGGCAACTTTCTACAGTAACCGCAGCTTGCCTAGATGATACTTCTGTTACGAGCCTTTCCCTTTGCCTCCTTCAAAAAAAGGATGGTTGCAAACTTACAGAAGACAATCAGCACCTCCGAGCACCAGATGTAAGTGATGTTCTTCTTTCAAAGTACCCTAATTACTAAGTGCTCTTAAAAGACATAAAAATCAAGGAAAGGCTCGCAGGGCCCTAGTGCCGCAGGCTCCGGTGCGCCTGGGCTTCCTCCTCTTTTTGGCACTCCATTGCCTGCTGTCTACAGCTGGCACGTTTAACAACCAGCTATTTTGTGAGCGCTGCTTAAAAATACACAACCACCAGCCTGGACTAAAAATGCAACGGTAAGCAAGGCTTAGATAGGCCGGAGCTGTCACATATTTTCAGAAACAAGCAGCCACAGCAATGACCATCAGAGTCTCAGATCATTAAGCAATGTCTCGCTGTGATGTCATGTGCTGATGTACAGAGCTGTAATCCTTTCAAAACAGACAGATTTTCCGTGTGATAAAGTGGATACAAGCATGCTACTGAGCAGAGATGACTAAAGCTTTGGAAAAAAAAAAATTATTGGCCTGAAAAAGCATGGAAAAGGGTCTTAACAACATCACCAGGCAGTTGCAACACGACTAGAATAACCAAAAGGTTAGTATACAAACAGCGTTCTTTACACCTTGCAATCTTTTGACACCAATTTGAGCAGCCAGGGACGCTGGTCTGACTGGCTGCTTAGATCTCTGGATAGCAGTTATAAAACACAGATGGGTTCTTATTACTTCAAGCTAGCACATAAATACCAGCCATTTTTTATAAAATAAATTCCCTTCTGTTTGGACAGATTACATGCCTCATTTTAAAAATTAAGAGCCTAAGTTCACTGTATCTACAGGTAGAAAGGAAGAGAAAAAGAGTGCATTCCCATGAATTTGAGAAGACCGTCCCATTGTCTCTCAGTGATGCTCTCTCTCTGGTGGCAACGCAGTAGCTGGCAGCGCGCATGCTTGCCGAAGTTTGCAACTAGCTGGGCACAAAGTTGGACCTTCCTGCATTGCTTGGGCATGGGAAAACCAGAGCGGTGATAATCTAATATAAAAGCTTCTCCTGCCTGCCGCGAAACGTGAGCTCCTGCTCGCCAGCGCACAGCCCACCCCCGCAGATGGGTTTGCCCATTTCAGATGGCCCTTGAGGGCAATAAACAGCAACTGTCAGGATGCTGCAGAAACATATGCCCTTTACCAGGCTTAAAGTTAGCACCATGCTGGAACGCACAGTCTGCGGGTCTGCTCATTCAAAGTGGATCTGTTACTCATTGGTGACGCAGCCGACCGCATCCAGACCCTGCAGGGTAGGGACAGCGCGGCCGCGGTGGTGATCGCCTTCGCGCACTCTCCTTCCTGCCACCGGCGTGGCATAGCAGATAGGCTTCTTCCTGTAATTTTGGTCCACAGTTTATTTTTTGACATCTGAACACCACTCCTCAAGTTTAACTAGTAAAACCAATTTGGCTGGTGCTTTCCTTCCAGTTCGCCCTACGTACTATCCTGTTCTGAGACACCAGGAAACAGAGTTTTCATGAACACGCTGATATTAACACCTGCAGGCATCATACACAAACAGGACCAACCAAGGGCAGCATCATATAGAAGAGCTGTTGCATGATCACAGAACTACTACTATTTTGAGAAAAAAAACAGTTGACCAAGAGATCGAGTGTGTCAGAAAGCCTACAATTGTAGCTGCAACATGGAAGGAGGCATAGGTACTCCTTTTTTCCCCCTTAAGTGCCAAGGAATTTACTGGGAATAAGGCATTAAAAGGTGGGGGAGAGGTGTTAAAAAAAAGAAAATGTATCAATTACAAAACTGCAAATAAAAATAGCTTCTCTGCACAAGCTTCATTAAGTTTTATCAGCTAGTATCTTGGGGTTTTACACTCAAACCACAGGTCATAAATTCACAGTAAATCCCCCATATGTTCACCAAACACCTGAATTCAATTTCTCTTCTAGTTGTAAGAAACTGAATGTGCTGTTCAAATTGATTATGCATGCAAAGTTAGTTTCTAACAAGGACAGCTCCTTGCATGCTGAAGGGTATATATCCTATCTGTTTTTTTTCCTTTTTAGATCTCTTTCAATCTTGGCTTATTTCTACTGTTCACAAGGTTATAAAAACCCTTCTTTCCTGCCATTTCATATTTGCAAATGAATACAAAGCATCATAAATCCTTTAAAGTCTGCAATTTTTAAGTGCAGCTAAATTCAGGGATTGGATAAATATGACAGGCAAGATCTCCTACCATGCTACCTGCACACATACACACACACCGTAGCATATTAATTCCATCAAAACAAAGATTTTAAAACCCAGGATATATGTCAATATGCACGTGTGTGAAATCAGCTCTTCAGGAAATTTATGTCATTTCCAGTTTACCTTCACAGCTGTACTCATCATCTCCAATAGCAAACATATCACAAAGAAGTTATGCAAGTCCCCAAGGGCACTCGCTTCCTTCAGTGGGTGAAATTCATTTCCAAATTTTGACACCGTGATTTCTTGATCATTTCACACCAATTTCAATAGAGTAAATCCTTAAAAGTTTAAAACATACAGCTCTCTTCTCTGGGCTTAAAAGGTGGTCCCAAACGCTGTCAATTTGGCGCTTGCTTTCGCTGTGATAGTCATAAACAACCCAGAGAACTGGAGCTGATAGGGAGGTCACTTCACTACAACAGTCTCTTCAAACTCTCAAGACTAGATTTCACTTCAAGTCCCTCTGTGGTCATTCTGAAGCAGGGCCATCATTTTACAATCAGTGAAATCTGAAGAATGCACCCAAGACCCTTTCTATTGCTACCATCACTCTTCCTTATTAGCCTGTCAGAGTCTGCACACAGGAGACAGAAATCCTGCCTTACTTTTCAGGGGAATTCTCGGCTTTTCTTTTTAGTAGAAGATTTTAGGAGCCTGCTATAAACATCTGAAATCAGATACTCAGCTACTGGGTTATCAGGCAGTCTAATCCTTGCTTTGGAGCTGTTAGGTTTTGTAGAAATAAGCCAAGCCAATTTTCAGCTGCATACAACTGTTACATTCCTTGCTACAGCCACTATTACAGGGTATTGCCTTTCCCCAGTTAAAGGGAAAAAAAAGAGAGGGAAAGTGAGATGAAAAGAAAACAGTGAATTTCTTCTCAAAAGGTTAAGGGAATGGCAGAAACACACTTGTAAAGACTACAGATTAATAAATCCTGGAACTAAAACACTGGTGATCAAGCAAAGGAGAATTTTGCTTTTTTTGTTCTAAATGAAATATAAAATTACATCAGAGGCAGGTGAAGAAGCAGTCTCTGATCTTCTAAACACCTTCCTGTCCTAACCTGGACAGACAACGATGGCCCCAGTGCTGCTGGATGTGACGAGCATCCACAATTAGCCACCACAGGCTATATTGTGTCGACACTGGGCAGGTCACCTGGCACAGGAACGCAAGTACGTGTAACTAAGGCCACAGAGAAGACATCCTCTCCTGGCCCAAGCTTGCCACGCGTGTGCCAGCAGAAGGGATCATCAGAGAGATCCCTCGCAGGCTGTAGGCAGCGTCAGCTAGCACAAGTCCCCTTCATCCTCTGCTTAAGCTAAGCCAGCTGATTTGCTGGAAGCTGTTTAGGGATTGCTGCCCCCAGGCCGCTCTGCTGGGTCAGACACCTTCAGCAGAGGGGCAGTAAGCAGCAGCGAGGGAGCAGTAACATCTTCAAGCGCTGCGGCTATTTGCAAAACAGGAACATCTGTCCTGAGCCAACACCACCTGTATGGTGTGAGCGTTGCCGCACAACTACTGCAATGTGGTGATGCCAGTTTACAGCATGAAATCTGCTTCAGACCCCAACACTAGCTAACTTTTTGAGGGGAGAAAAGGCCTATGTCTTCTTGTGATAGGAGTCTACAGATACACAAAACAAAACTGAAAAGAAAGAGAAAGTTCCTGATTGGGCCATTTGCTTTAAAGGAAGCATCAAAACTGAGTGAGTAATGCACTATCCTTTCATTTAAACAATGCACGCTGGGTTTCTAAATGGTGAAATTTAGCTCTGTTTCAATGTCAAAAGGCTCCTTTTCTTTACAAGGTATTTAAGTCTTGCTTAATGCATTGACATAAGTTATACTGGAGATCCAAAAAAATATTTTATATTTTTTTATTTCTCTTTAGCTACAGAAAAAACTTACAAAATACTACCTTGCTGTTGTAACTAGCAGAACACAACAAAATGTTTTTTATTCTTGAGAACACTTGCCTTCACTAAAAATGAAAACCTTATGTACAAATAAAACTACAATATCAAGCAGTACATCACTAGAGAAACAGTGATGTATAGACAAAGACATTTCTTTAAAATACCTGAATGCTTAAAAAGATAAATACAACATTGCACAAAGTTCACATGGCTCCTACAGTCCTTACCAGCCTCTAATATAATTATAGTATAATTATTGCAGTTCTTGACAGAGGGGCTACTGCATTATAAATCTTCAAATAATATTTTGATTGATTTTACATTATTTCTTAGTCTAATTATAGACTAATTGCCAAGTGCAAAATGAGAAGTTGTCCATTAAAAACAGAAAAACAAAAATGACTGGTCTAAGAATCCCAGAGCTGGGTCTAAGTTTCAGAAGGTTTCAGAAATTTGAAATTTAGGGAGCCTCCCTCTTGTAGGAGCATCAGTACTAGATCAGAACTTTTATACAAAACACACAGAAATGCGGAATCGCAGTTTTGTTTTTGGCACTAAATAATTTGTAATCTCTAAATAAAACTCTAAATCTGAGCTTACTGTTAAGTCTTTTCATCAGTTAGTGCCTGGGCATGCAGTTTCCCATGTGACTCAACCAAGAAAAAATGAAAATCAAAGCTAAGATTGATTACTTGAATTGGTGCCTAAATCCACATGGCTGTTGTCTTCTTATGAAGTTGATCTCTAAGATTTATACCGATTAGCACAAAAACTAATTAAGATTTTTAATTAAAAATTATTTGCATATGGAGATTAAAAACATCTTTACAAGATACTTTGCAAAACAACTGATTTCTGGATAAATTCTTCTAGCATTTTAATACAAAGATGAAGATTTTAGTAAATAGATGTTTTAATCATGAATTACCACCACACCATCTTGATTAGCTTTAAAACTAAAGATCACCACGAAATGACAATCAGACAATTATCTTTGAAAAATAATCAGTTCTAGGCAAGGACAGACAGAACATCACTTTTTATCCAAAAAATCAGCTGGTTATTTATTCAGGCAGCTAGGACTCAACTTTTACTATTTACGGTATTTTCAAATTATTTCGCTTATTATCCCTCTTGGAAATATTGAAAATGTCTTTTCCTCAGAAATTATCTTTTTGTATGTACTGTGCATGTTCAGAAATTGCTGATGGTCTTGCTAGGTTTTGAAAAACTGGATTAGAAATACTGAATTCTAATCTTTACTGTCGTTGGGCTGCTCACTCTGAACCCAGGTACAGATTTCAGATACCCAAATGTGTATATTTCTCTCACTGCAGAAGAAATACAGTATTCACACATAACACCATTTTACTAGTTTACCAAGACAATTAACCTGATAAAGACCATAGGAAAGCGAAGTTATTTACCAGGACAAAGTAAGGTGGGATTTTTCTCACCCAATTTCAGTCATCTAAAAGGTAGGCATGTAGTTAAAACCAGCCATCTAGACTCTGAGGGCAATACAGAGAAGGAAGTTACTCCAGAAGGCAATTCACATCCCCTACCCTAGGAAGCAATTACTCACCCTCGAGAGCTCATTATTTTTCTCCATTGAGAAAGAAAGAAGCCCAGAATGACGAGCTCAGGCTCAGGTGGGTAACTTTAGACACCTACATCAGGGCAGACGATTCCCACCCTAGATGACTAACTTGGGCTAAAGCCGGGTGAAAAATGATTCCTCCTGAGAAACCCTAGCACCAGGGATGCCTGGTGGAAGGTGACAGCCACTGGGCATGGCACTATAATCTAACAGTTTAATCCTTAGGCAAAAAAAGTAATCAGAAGCAAATATTTCTCTTTGTGACTCACGGCCAAATCACTAAGCCTCTCTGCATTTGAGCTCACACATCTGCAAATGGACAAGTGCCTTAATTAAGAAATTTTGAGAGCCTGTATAAATTCTACGCAACAGCCAACCCTAATTTATTTTGCCACAATTTTAAGGGTTCTTTACAGGGTATGCTATACTACTGCTTGTAATTCTCATTTATAGAAAAAAAAATAAGATTTTGTCATATATTAACATATAGGCATGCATACAGCCATGCTTGAGATAAGCCAAGCATTGTCACATACCAAGTTCTGTGGTTAAGATCTCCTTGGCTTGGCCAATTTGTTTTTCAGCTTTCACAGTACTTCAACTAATGCTACACATTATAAGGTTTTTCCAGTAATATAATTGCCAGATTTTTTTGGTAAACGGAAAGGAATGAAAAATGTATAATAAGGAATTCTACTTAGTATGTCAGATTTATTTTGCATGTTATTGACATTATGTTACAGAGTTACAATGGTATCATTTCATGTTGTTATTCTTACAGTCTTAGGTTGATAACGTTTCATTTTGACACCATAATGGTGTCTCTGGGGATTTTGACGACAATGTGTTTTGACATCATGTTAAAATATATCCAAACTGATATCACTTTATTTTGTCATCATTACATAGTTTCAGCTGAATTTGTAAGATATTGCTTTATTCTGACACCTTTAATTAGGACGATTTCAGTACAAATGGCAAGTGATAAAGATTTTTTGAAAACGTTAAACATGTCCGTGTAGCACACATGACTGTGGTGGAAACATGCACTGGCCAGATATCCCAAAATACAATAGATAGTCACATGACACAGATCCTCAGTCAGATCATAAAAGCTTCAAAGTGCTTTTCATTCTAGCGTGTGATAATAAATTTAATAAATTGCATTGTAATGTTATTTCAGAAACTTCAGGCAGGAGGCCCAGCAGCAAAAACACTGCTGCAAACCAGACACTTCGGTTGCTGCTGGAATGTCGGAGGCATGTGCACTTTACATTTCCCTGTGTAGAAACCAGAAATTATTCTCCTGAACACTATTAAAAAGTGAGATTTCTAGATCATAAGCTTCACTGAAATGGAAATTGCTATACATGTAATTCTGACTAATGAATAGCAAAGGCAGTTCCAACAGAGTGCTCTAAAATGCAGCACTGGACTTGAGCCTTAAGTAGTGCAAACCTGGTTAGACCATTGAATCCAGTGGAGTTTAAAGGCATTGAAGACTGACCAAGAGCCTTGAGAAGCTTTTAGGGAAAGAAATAATGAATAAAATGAGCTTCAAGCTTCCTGTTACCAATGTGTAATTCAGGGACTGATTCTGGACCAATTTGCTATAAAAATTGTCTGCTAAAATTATCTGTGGGCTACCAGAAAGATGCATGTCATACCAATTTAAATGTGTCCACTTACAGCTATATCATTCAGTTTCTTCTTTTAGTTATTTACTAGTTCTTGAATTTTCTCTACAAAGAATTAAAGAGCATCTCTAGGGAAATCAACACTTTACATGTATTAAGAAGTATATTTATTCAGTACGGCAGTCCAGATTCTACTTACTAAAATGATTGCTGATAAAATCTCTAATTTTAAGCATTAATGCATAAGATTTCTCTACTGTTCAGATCTGATCAAAGAGAATAAAGAATTTCTCCTTTTCCCCCATTCTCCTAGAAGATAATGCTTAATAGAAATTGCTTGTATTTTCTTATTTCAGAGAGTATGCTAGAACTGAAACAATCCCTTGATCCCAGTTCATGAATAAAGCATTTAATGGACTGGACTTGTCAAAGGACACGCTACACATTTGATCTATAGAGTAAACACAAGTCTGTGAAACACAAACCCTAAAAACAGAAGTTTGCCATGTCTACTCATATATTTAAAATATTTTCCCTTCCTCTCTTATTCCAGAATTAAGATGGTGAAGGAATTGCTAGGATGACAAAACTGCAATGAGAAAGTGGAATTTTTCAAACAATTGATGACAGCAATTTATAAACTCCTGGGAAACAGCAAAGAAGTCCATATAAAGTTCATACATAATTACTCTTCTGTGAGAGGAAATAATTATTACAACACCAGAAAATGTATAATTAATAAGCAAATGACAGAAGAATAAGTTGTAACCAGACACACTAATACTCTCTACATCTTTTGTAGGAGTTTGCTTTGGATTTTTCCAGCAAAGAGGAATGCCTGCCAGTGGAAGAAAATGAAGCTACAGAACTGTGAGCCTGCATAACTATGAACCCCGCTGACCTGAAGAATTTGATACATACCTACAAAGTGCTCTTTCATAATCCCAAAAGACAAGAAGAAATATTGTAGGCAAGTAACTGCAGCTATTAACATAAGCAATACTGCAGAGCCAATCCCATTTAATGCAAATTATAGACTGGTTTCTACTGGCATTGACCATTCTTCACTCACGAAAAAACAAATAGGCTGAATTGTCTAAGATGCCTATATAGAAAAGTGTTTTTTTTAACAAATGTATTTATTAAAAACAATGTATAAAAATATTTTTTTCTTCCTCTTGAATTTAAAAACTCAGTGCATCTTCTTCAATTACCTTAAAAATTGAGAATCTCAATTCGTTTTCTTTATCTTTCTCAATACAGTGAGCAGCATGCCCTACTAATGCAATGAGCTGGTAAGTGACAGACAAATGAAACCTCAGTAGCACAGTGCTGCACTGGTATTTGTGCTTAATCTCTGAAACAAACTCATGGTGCGGTGTTGACTCTGTAACTCAAGGGTTATGTTATGACAGGTCATCTGGTATTTTTTGCTATGTGTGACTGCCATGATGTTGTAAAGAGAGCTGCTGTATAGGACATTGCACATCACCTGTGTAAGCACTGGCCACCTCTGAAAAGGACTTCTCCTCTGCAAAAGGTAACAGAAACTCTGTGAGGATCTACGGGAATTTTAAAAGTGATATAAGGCAAGATAGCTTCCAGAAAGTAGTGTATATTGCTGTGCTTCTAACTTAGATAAGGTTCAATTCCTGCAATTAGTAATAAGCTACAAAGGAGAAGAGAAATTAATGATTTAAATTTCAAGACATTTTTCTATGCATTTTCCCATTCAAGTTTCACAGTAACCTGCTTTAGAGGGAAACCAAAACAAAACTGGAATTAGGGGACATTTATGACAAGAATTATCAACATCCTTCAGAAGGGGGACACACAAAGACCTGATTTTGCTGGCACTTTGCTATTTATTTTTAGTTATATTTGCCAGTTTTCTGCATAAGTAAACACCAGTCAAGCAGCAGGACATTAAATGCAGTAGACGTGGCACAGACTGCCTAAAAACAGTTCCTTAACCTAATATTTTACAGTTTAAGAACAGATTTTCCCCCCAACACGTACATCTGTGAAACAACCATATCCCCCACCACTAACGCTTGCGGTCAGCGGGGCAGGGTGCCCACCACCCAGTGTGGAGGGAGCCCAGGGGGACCAGGGCAGCTGGACAGGACTACGCTGGAGATGCCTAAAACCAGCTGAATTAGGTACCAAAATCAGATATCTAAAGTCAGAGCACCTGAATGAGAAAAGGCCCTTTCTTTGCAGTAGGCAATACCGACTCCAGCTGCTCTTAAATCATTTCACAGTGTGGAAGGGGAAAGTAAGGAAGTCCGAGTGGTCTGGGGCAGCCTTCACTTGCATCATTTTCTATTGCCACTTTGGGGAAGAGACAATATAGAAGCACAAGCAGCTCCCCAAAACCACTCTCGCAAACCCAAATGCTGTGCTTCAGAGGGAGCTGCACCAAGATAAAAAGCTATCTTCTTATTGTAAAAAAGTCTTTTTCCCTGGGCATGAAGATATAAAGGCAGGACAGCAGCTAAAAATAAGGACCACAGGATCCTTGGGTTTTTTTAAAGAAAACAATATCATTTTAAGCCATTGGCATATATAAAATAAAAATAGCTTCAAGACTCACATAAAGTGTGCTTCTTTCTCATTCTCCTGCCAGCTAAACCCAAGACAACCAAAGATAGAGACAGGAGTCTAGTTATCTGATTACATATAAACAACTACATTTCCCCTTGCTGTATACAGGTAATTGCTTCTTTTGCAAGGGTTGTAAAAGCCTGTATTGAGAGAACAATGCAACTCATTAGCTCATCGTATTTATTTAAAATAAACCAAATGGCATGTCTTATATTACAGCTGTGGCTCTATTACTACTGCCCAACACAGGTCACATTTTTCCCGGCTCTATCACTCCTAGTAAATTACTTGCACTTGATGTAGAGCAGGCATAAAATAAGCAGAAAACAAAACTTTGGCCATTTTAATTTAAATCCTCATAATGGCAGGTCAAATTTATGTGAACTTTTTGGTGAATTGGTTCTTTTATTAGTACCCAGTTTAATTCAAATCAGAATCTTCTACAGAAGATTAATTAAATATTAATCAAAGTCCAGGGCAGTCTAAGCTTCTGTTCCATTAACCTAAATGTGACTCCATACAGAATCACAATGCCTTTTTTCCCCCGCCTGGTTTTAAAGAAGGCTTTTAGTTTTTTTCCGTTATGGTGCAACTCCCAGTAAATGCAGACATACTATTCGCCATGTGTGTTTTAAAGGTCATCATTTCTTTTCCTTTTCCAATTAAAGCTGCTCTTAATCACAATTAAGCTTTCAAGAAACAATTAACAGAAGTCAAAACTTCTCTCCATCAATACGTTTAAGAGATGTACAGTGTGTACTCTCTATTACCACTGGTGTCACTGAACTAATTATACGGTGTTAAGGTTCACTTTCTTGGGTGTAAATTTTGGTTTGAGTTGACACTAAAAAGAAACATCAATTTATTAGGAGATAAAACTTGTTCTGCAGTAATGGAACAGCTGTGTATATAAATTTATTGCAGCTTAATGTTCTCACACATAAAGCAATTAGAGCTTTCTGACAGACAGACTTGCTAAGTATAGTGCATAGCATATAGGAATATGCAGTTACAGACACAACATATTTAAGATTGATTGTATATACTCTGTACTGCAATATCCATTTTTCAAAAAAGCCTCTCCATCTCTAGATATGTTCTTAATTAACGTAAACCTATGCTTATAGTCATGTGAAATTTTCCTCCTCTGTGCAGAAATCTTTTCATGCCGCATCATTTTTCTCATAGACACCTCTGTGCTAAATTTGTCTTCTCCTTCCGCAGGAATATATATGGCCTTTACATGGGCTTAATTTTTTTTCACCCAAAGGAAAATGGAGGTAATAATGTTGTCATCAGATTGCTTAAAAAAAAATTTCCAAAAGTAAAACCACATACCCAGTATTCAGAAAAAGCATCTTTATTCCTCGAGCCATAAAGTATGAACCCCTGAAATAAGCTGTATTCATCTAGCACCCTTTCCTCCCATCACCTGCTCTCTGCTAACTTCAGTTGTCTTGAAATAGCTTCCAGGATATTTTTGCTTCCTTCCTATCTTTTCTACAAGACAATTAAATTTAACATAAGTTAAGGACTGTGGTTTTGAGGATATTCATAAGCAAGACTAGGAATGGAACCTGAACGTTATGGAGTAGTGGCATTCCAGACTAGCAGTCTAAGACACCTTTTCTAGTCTTGAAACTCTGGGAAATATTAGACTTGGAAACAAAGGCACAAGGGTAATTAAGGTAATCATTTTCCAGTTGAAATTAGTATTGATTAGACTAAATAGAATCATCCAAAAGATAGTTCTGAAAAAAAATTCAGAATTTCATGATGTGTGGACGTACAACGGCATTATTTGCTTTTACTGTGGAAACTCCCAAGGGACTTCCTTTTTATTAAATAGCTCAAAACTGTCCCATGCCCAATTTTATGTCACATTTACTGATGAATGAACACATATACAGTATGCAATACCGCAAACTCTTTCCATATTTTAATACATTTACACAGTGCCTGCCTATGTGTGTACACCAATCAGTTAATTGGAATTTCACTATCTGTAACACCTGTGAAGAGTCATTTCTTGTATCTTTAAGTTAGAGGATTAAACTAAATGACTGGGAGAGTATTGCTGTAAAATAGTAGGTTTTTTTTTTTTTAGGCTAGGATTCTCAAAAAAGTCAAGACCTACAGTGTGGTTTCACACTCGGTTTGAACTGACTGAAGCGCTGGCTGCTGTGGAACGGGAAGTTCTGCCCTCCGCAGCTGAGTGTTCCCTCCCATCCTTTGAACCACGAAGCACTTGTGAAGCCACACCATGAATCAAATCAAGGAGCTGGTCTGACCGAAATATCTTTTTCTTTCTTTTCCTTTCTCTCTCTCTCTCTGATTTTTTTTTTAACAGGGTTTGTTTTCAGAAAGATCAGCTCCCTGACTTTTTCAATAGAAACTGAACCCTAAGTTGTCCAGCGCCCACTCTCCATCAATAAAAGGGGGATGCTAAACTCTTCTGGCAGCCTCAGGGACACCAGGGCTAAGGCATGAGGGGGACCGATAAAATCAGCTCCACAATTACAGGAAAGAGGAAAGACTGAAACTACACTTAGTGGTACGAGGATGACAAAACAGTGGTGAGATGTTCACAGTTCATTTAAAATTGAAATAATTAGCAAAAATTAAAACAGAAATCTAGAAACCAGGCAGATGGTCAGGTATGTACTTTATAAATGCATTTTATATCATTTACATTGATGCAGTTATCCTTCCTTGCCAAACCAGCAGGACGAAACTCCTCTACAAAGAGGCAAACATAGCACAGCAATAAAGGAAACAACTTGAGCTTTGATGCTGCCATCGTCATTAGGCAATGAGAAATCCATAACTGAATGCCAAGACAGCAAGCTTTTCCATTTCACAGTCTTTTCTGCTTTTGTCTTTGAGACATGACACAGGTCAGTGAATCTGAGCACAGAGTAGGAGCCAAGAATTCTTAATTCTAACATCTTTGGAAAAGCTATTCTTAATCTGTCCATGTCTCAGCACTAGGAACTATTATATGAAAAATCCAACAATATTTACCTTCATTTGAGGTGTGCTTTCAAGACTAATGCTTCTGAAAGAACCTTGAAGATAAAAGCTGTCAACAACTTAAATATTCTCAGTTATACCACGCTTGTAGCACAGAAATTGAAAATAACTGCTAAAAATTACGTTATTTTCAATATTGCTGTTATAAACAAATTTTGAGCTGATACTGATGTTGAAATCACTCTTAAAAAAAGGCTCTTACAGTAAATTAAACCACTTCTCCAGTTCCAGACAATTTACTTTAGGGAATGATTCATTCTTAACAAACTTCTTAAAAAGTACACCCTACCTCATGTTTCTTTCATGACACAAAAAGCTAAATTATGGAGCAATGGCTTTTTTTGTTGTTTCTCAGGGGTTTTTTGAAAACCATCACCTATCCACCGTACTAAATAGATTCCTTTCCACAATACTGACAGCAGTTTCCCGGGTAACCAACATAGCTAGAAGTTGACTTCAAGCGGTGTAAGAGAACCAATATTCACACCCCTAAATTTATATGATTTGAGGAGTGCTTTTTAGCTGCTACATTGTCCCCAGTGCCCTCAGCAGTCAACAGGAGATGGGAATATCCAGCCAGTAATGGAATAAAATTCATCAACAAGCAAAAAATACGAGCTAAGGGTGATTTTATATACAGAATAGTAAATGTCATTGGCAGCTGGAAATTAAAATTAATCTCCATGGTAAACCAGAAGGATTAGAATTTGCACGAGCTGTCCCTTCTTATGGATTCTACTTGCTTCTTCCCTTTTCCATAAGGGAAGCAGAAGAAAAGTTGCACATATTTTGCTGTTTCTTTCCCTAATCATTGTCCCCCTAATTTCTGAAAGTGTCTGTTTAATACACCTTACTTGATGAATTAGATTTCACTTGCTGCCAGCCGGATTCTCCTGGATTTCAATGCATCGCAGTACAGGGAATTCTAATGGCCAGCACTTGCTCCTCCAGCCTTTTGCTTCTATGTATTAATTGGCCTGGAAACTGAATTATTCTGTAAGGCATTGGCTGCTCTTAAAGGTATCTCTTACAGCTCTTTTTTGTTCTGGGTTTGTGTGTTTACTTTTTATTTCCATGCCATTTGACACTGCAGTGGAAAGAGCTGACAAAGAAGATCACATACTGAACAGGGTATTAAAGGAGTAGGATTTACCCTATACATGTACACATTTTTTTAAGATAATGAAAAAGCTATATCTATGGGAAATTCAATGGCAGATCTAAGAGGGAAGTATTGCTGATCAGCCAGTTCCTAATGCTTGCTACAGAAAAACTAGTGGGTTTATGTAGCTTTATTTTTATGAGCAGAGGAATAAACTTCTTTTGATCTTTCTTTCTGTAGGGACTCAAGCATTACTACTCCCTCTTTATTAGGCTGTGGCGTGGGTTTACAGATCCAACAAATGGGATGACCTCAACAATTGTGCAGTAAAAGCACAGTGTAATACGTGTGTGAGCATACACACACACACAAACACACACACGCCATAATGGAGGAAGACAGTTAAATGTATTACCACTTAAAAAAATGGCAAATGAACATTTGATAAGGATTGCACGCCGTATTTTAAAATAAAAGCAGGCTTTGATGTGTGGAACACCACGTTTTTGCTCACACGGTGCTAGACTCTTCAGATATCCAGCCACACTAAAATTTCCTATTCCTAAATCCATTTCACACACTGATTTCTCCCAGTATTAACACAATAGTTCCTTAGAGTTAGCTGCAATTTAATCTTCTTGTTCTGCTAGTACTCTGGACCTGACTGCGCTGTGTCTTTCCACTGTCCAACTATACCTGCTTGTAAAATTGCCTGATTTTCTTTTCCCTTTTAATATTCCATGAAAAGCAGACCAACTAGTTTCAATAGCAAAATAAATATCATCACAATGTTTCAAGTTCCATCCAGAAAGATTCAATGAGGCCTCTTATCCAAACCAGAGTGTCTAGCAAATAATCTACCATGGCCTCAAATTCTCACTTTGCCACAAGCCCTGAGGTCAGACCTCTTTAAAAGGGGTCCAAGAAAGGAATTGCAATGAATGGCATTAGTCTGCCTTGTGGTTTCTTAGTGCTTGTGGCTGAGCATACACCGAGACATCCTGACTTTGGCCCGGCTCCCTGTGGAATATAGTAATTCTGCGAGAGCTGGTCACTACCACACTACAAATACGAGCAGCTCGTGGAAGAGAATAGCATAGGCTTTTTCTTATTCTTTACTTCCTCACATGGGCATGCAATAGGGGAGAATACTGTGCATTTCAGTACAGTAACTCAGCCTCTTCATCCTAGCCAGAAACATGTTGTTTTAAAAAAATTAAGCAAATTTGTGTGATTCAATCAAATTTCTTAAAATGTTTACATTATATTTAGGCTTACATAGACACTCACATGTACCACTTTTCTCAAGACAGTGCTTCCAATATCTCCTGCCTCTGAAATATGCTCAAGAGATTACTCATTTCTAAAACCAGTTAAAAACTGGAACTTTTACATGGTAGAAAATTCAGCCTGGGATGAAAAGTCAAAATACTATGGAAAAAGTTTGAAGCAGAAATAGTTTAAGATATCATTTCAAAATTATCTATGAATATGAAATATTTCATTATTCCTTAAATTAATACATTGACTTTAGTTTGCCTGAGCTCTGCATCCTGAATTCTACACCTGTAGTCTCCCAAGTTGCTACAGCCTCTCATAGATTGTCATTCAAGTGCTTTCTGCAGCTCTTTTCCCATGCAGGTTGTTTTTTCTTACCAGAAATAGATATTTTATGATGTACATTATGAAAATTCAACCAGAAGTGAGAATATATTGCCTTGTGAGAGATATGGCCCAGGAATGAGTTTTCACAGAAGAAGATATCAATGTAAGCTACTTGCTGTTATTGACATGTCTTGGTAAAAAAATCATTTAACAAATTAAAATATTTAATTGTGGATTGAGCTTCCTGACCTGAAATAATATGTTGCACATAGATCTTCTGAATGAAATTTTTAATAGGGAAAGTCAAAACTAAAATGTTTATCCTGTTCTAATGGTTTTATTAAGCTTTGTTTATCAATAAGGTTGACCATAAAAAACCTTTATATTTTACAATAAAAATGAAAACCTACAAAAAAGTGAGAAATGGAAACAAAATACTATATTTCTCATTTGTACAACTGTGTGTAAGCAGTATGAAAATCTGTGGGAAAAGTATCCACCTTCAACACTGCTGTTTAAAAAAAAAAAAAACCTTCAGAAATTATGGGCAATTTATGCTTTCTGAAATTAGCTACAACAAAGTGAGTAATTGCTGGGCGAGCCATACTGTATTTTACAGACTGTGTTCTTCCTCAGAACGAGATCCTGAGATTGCTTTAAAAGGTGTAATCTTCTGTAATCATTTCTGGTGCTCAAAGCAATTTTCGATAGGAAAAGCAAGTAGGAGAACAACAGTATCCAAGAGCAGAGATCACTAGTTTGTAAACCTTGACCCTTCATATCATTCAGTTATTGACCAAGTTGGTAAAAGGAGAGTGTTGCGATTAAATGACTATAACCCTCATCTTAAATGGCATGAAACACCATGAGGCCTGTGTCTGGTAAGCAGAATTTACAAGTAAAATGCATGTAAGGGAGATGGGAAACAAGAAAGACATGCTCCAACTCCCCTCTCGCTCCCTAACAGCAAGCAGAAGGTAGTTTGGATGGAGACAGGGTTGAGGCAGAACCATTAAGAGTGCTCATGGGAAGTCACATATAGGCAGGTGGTGGTGGTGCTGCTGTTACAACAATGTCTAAAGTCAGGAAAATAAGCTGCAGAGTAAGAACATATGGTAATAGAGCAAATTTGCTGGATGGAACGTATATTTTTCCCCCGCTTACTTGCTCTCAAGTAAAGAATTTGTTTTTATGTGTCAGAGACTTTAAACAAGAATAGGCAACTGCAGGAGGCAAATGTTAACGACAGTAGTATGAAAAAGCTGTTTCTGAGTAAAGTGAAAAAATTACTAGGGGTTTTAGGCTATTACTGCAGGCCAATACACACATCTGCTCTTCATGGGTTAGACCCATGTTTTTGCCTTCCATGCCATTTGACCACCTGCCTTCTGCAGGAAAAAGAAATCAATGGAGCCAGTTAATTCCTAGCAGTGCTGTAAGAGGCTGGGAAAAGGAAATGGGGAGGAGGAGAGCCCAGCAGTGAAGAGGTTGAATGCTCCTTGATCTGTATTTTAGCTGATGTGAAAGCAGGAAAGAGATTATCTAGACATCTCTGCCCATCAGCTCTTCTTTCCTTTTACAGAAAAGCTAGGAAAGAAATGAAGAGGAGAGGGGGGTGGGGAACCCATGTGGGAGAACACATTTTTTTGAAGAGTAAAGTTAAATTAGAGAAAAGCTAAGGGAATTTTTTTTTGGGGGGTGGGGGGGAGAAGAACAAACTGTGTATGGAGATGTCAGGAGATTTTAAGGGCGATGAAGTATTTATGTGAAAATTTGAAGGAGACATGGAGAATAGGACAGTAAGAAATTTGACAGAATTAGTGGAGAAAACACTGGGAAACAAATGAGATGGAAAGAAGGCTGGAGTTTAGAAATGTGTAAGGAAACAAAGACCTTCAAAGGCACAATGAAAACTTTAGAAATAATGGTTAGGATCATCTAACTTAACTTTTAGGCATTTAAAGTTAAATGTCTGGGTGAAAGCTTGTCAGATTTTAATCTAGGGAGAGAAACAGGTATGCATAGACAATGACTGATAGTTGTAAAACTTATCGCAGACACCTGAGGATCCCAGAGGAAACACCCTCTAGAGAGGTTTATTCTTCTTACTGGATATAAGGGGACTCGGACTGTGACAGAAGTCTAACTTTTATATGCTGCAATACACAAAGGACTTTCACACTACAAGAATGAGATTAGGAAGGTGACCACAGCTGGATGTGGTAACTGAGGAAGGACCAGAATGAGGCAATTGAAGGTAGGAGTAGGGGGGAGGCAAAGCCACATGAGAATCAGAAGAACATCTGGACAAATCACACAGGTGTGTACGGGAAGGAAAGGTCACAGGAAATAAAAGCTTGGGGAGAGGAGTGCTGATAGAAAGTTTGTTTCATTCAGCTTTTGAATATGCAGTTAAATAAGTCTGACCACTGAAATTATAGACTTTTTACATAGTGTCCCTTTGTTTTTATTCTGAAAACTTTACAGGCACATAAACGTAGTTTATGTTGCTGTGTCTGGAGGAGAATGCGTCACAACAGTACGGGACTGGAAGGCCAGCAAGATCATCTGCCAGTCTTTCAAAGGCCAGCAAGATCAAGATCATTGATTCCTGCTCTCTGTAACCTGAGGCTTAACAGGACTGTAGTTCAGAAGAGTCCTCCCTTTCCACCCTTCTGCCAGAGACACCTCAAAAGCTACAAAATACTCTATGAAAAAATTAAAACTCTCAGTCCAAAGGAAATAGAGCGTACGAAACTCATTGTGCCATGAAAAGAGAGACTAGAAGCATCACCAATATTTAGGTTCCATGAAATTCCTAGATCCTTTGGAGACGCCATTTCACATTATAAAGAAAACAAAATTTTCCCTTCATATACAGGTGTCTAAGAATATGACCTTAGGGAAAAGTGCCCTGACTTCAGAAGGGGTGTCTAGCTTAGCCCTGAGTTTGAGTATGAAGTACCCAAGCAGTGTTTCTCAACACGATGAGGAGCACCAGCAATTCCTGAGATGTAACTAAGCTCTGAAACTTGAAACAAAGGCCAAGTTCCCCAACCACCTGCCTTGCAAAGTCAAAATATTCCTGGCCCTGGTGGGTGACTAATGGAAGACATGAGGCATGGGATTAATTAAATAATAAATTCAGAACAACAAACACATTCAACAAACTGTGATCTTGTTTGCTTTCAATGTCCTCTTGGGGATACCCACAAATTGAATACCCAAAGTTTAATATCACACGCTTTATTTTCTAGACAACAGCATGGAAACCAGGCAGCCACAGGAAAAGTAAACTAGATATGATTAAAGAAATGTTATGACCTTTGCGAGACTTTGAGGACTGCTGAGCGATCCGTAAGTTAATGTGATAGATGAGAGATATTGGTGTTTGTTTACAGCATGTCTAATGGCAATAAAAGAAGCCACAGAGCAGGAGAGCAACAAAGACCAACACTACGCAACGGAGTGCTCCTTCCCAGAGTCTGCTTCACTGTTTCCAAGGAAGAGGAAGTGCAACGTTTCCAGACTCTGAGCCCTAGAGTCATGTATTTATAATTTATTAAGAGGTCAAAAGTGGCATTTGTTGGGTCTCAGTGTCCAAAACTCCTTGAATTACTCTAAGAACTGGGGCTCTGTGTTAAAATTCAATAACTAGAGCTTATTGAACACATCCATTATGACAGGAAGTTTACCTGCAGCAAAACTACAAATTCCTACCTCCATGTGTGCTAGGTCTTGTGCAAAAAACAAGATCAGTTTCTTTGCAAGAAGTTTCAGCATTAGGTAACACCAGAAAATGTGTTCAGTAAATGCACTTAAGGTTTAAGGTTTTATCCAGTTTCTTTTTCTCTCTTTGTCTCCCTCTCTGTCTGTCTCTCTCTCTCTTTTTTTTTTTTTTTGGAAGGAGATATCCATGTACAATATTTCTAAATAGGCATAGGCTTTGGTCAAAATATGAGGCACTTTATGAGGCACTTTGACTTGCCTTCTTAGATTAAAACAAAAGCTTAATGGAAGTTCAACAAGAACAGCCTGTAACATTTTCAAAGATATGTTCAAATATTAACTGATTTGTCCTCGTTGGCTCATTAGGAAGAGGAAGTTGCGGCAGAATTCTGTGTTAAAACCACTCAGAGAGGAGATGACAGAACCAGGATTGGTACTTAGAAATTACTCTCTCATTCTCTCTCTTAGTCCGAGCCCTGCAATAACTCCTTTGGGAAAGTCTTCGGAGCAGGCTCAGAGCCATCGTGTCCTCAGGAAGGGCTCATGCAAGTTTGGAAATTTGCTCCTCCTTTCCAGGAGTCTCAGTCCTTTACAGCACTAGGCTTACGATTTCAATAATCCACCACAGTAAAAGTCATTTATGGAATTAGATATATTGCTAGCTATTCAAATATTTTCTTATTACTTCTTATTACTTATTAGTGCACTATACAGCACATCAATACAGAGCCCAGATATTACAGCAAGGGGCACTCTAGAAATACCTAAGCAGACTGATCAATTTTATCTCTGTTGCAATACAGTGCATTAGCTGGATGACTTTCTGCCCCCCCCCCCCCCGGCACTGCTTAGGGAGCTCAGAATTAGGACAAATATTCTCTTTTCTCCTCAACAAATGCTCAACAAATGACAAAAATGACAGCTTTGAAAGACTGATTTTTTAAAAGTGAGGTTCTGTATGGTAGCTTATGAAAGCACTTCAATTTAGAATGATTATTAATCAACCATCCGTTCAGATAATTTTCTAATTTAGGGGAAAAAATCTATATTCTGTCTCTTACATTCCCATCAGGTACTAAAATATGAATGTCTGCGCTCATTAACAAATATAAATAGGGAGCATTGTCTGATGCAGAGAGACAGAGCTGATGCTTAGATGTAATACTCCTACCTGACAGAAAATGTTCTGAATTTTAGTACAGAAGAGATTTAATATGAACTTTGAATATTTTAAAATAATACAGCACTAAGTACTGTATTTCACATGTGTGAAATAGCAAAGCTATTCTGACATATTGGAACATAGCTGCTTGTTCTGGATGCTCTGTTTGGTTAATTCCACATAGAGCAGAGACGTAAATCCCTATTAAAAAAAACATGGGATAATAAAACAGCAAGTGTAACTAAGGACAAAAAGATAAGAGAGCAATACAAACAGTGGAATTGGCAAACAAAATTGTAAACACAAAGAATTAAAAGATGTTTTGACTGACATGTTTATTAACCCATCCTTATACTGATTTACTGTTGTGTGGTTTATCAGCTTTGTTTGCCCAGCACAAATCCCTGTGAAAACTGGAAATATAATGTGAATATTTATCACCACAACCTTATTCTGAAACAATCCAAACAGTTCAAGCAATCTTAAGAAGCGGGTATGCAGAATATCATAAATTAGTTTTCTGAATACAGACCATTTAAGAGTCAGTCCTGAGGAGTTGTGTGTCTAGACCTGGATGCAAGCAGAGAAGGATCTACAATGTAGGTCTCCCGCTTCCTGGCCAACTGTTCTAACCCACCATCTACCGAGCCAAAGATGAATGCTACCATCGCTCCAGTCATGCTTACAAGAATAAAACCTGCTCAGACTTACAGGATAATTACATTTCTGGGTGACTGATCTTCTGAAGTCCTTGAATCCCCTTATTAGCTGGATAGGAAGCTTCAGAAGGAAAAACCAACTTAAATGTACAACTAGAACAAAATACTGGTTTCTTGGATTCCACTCCAAAGGACCTTAAAGGCATATACTATCAACTTAGAGGCTAGATCTTTTTTAGGTCTGACCTATAATCCTTTCTGAATGGGCCCTGGAACCATGTCTGGTTTTAAAATCCAAGTTTATTATGACATGTATATACCTAGGCATAATTTATGAAGAAAGACATGCAAACACTATTTTAACACAAAATATGTGGCAAGGGAGTCATTTACTAGGCTTTCACACAAAATACAAATTTATTACTAAATGTCTATGCCTAAAACTCAGTATGTAGTACATCATATTTTAAATTATTAACATTTCTGCTGGAGAAGCTTCCTTCATAAAATATTTACACAGCACATCTCAGGACTCTGTATTTTACCAGCAGTTACTCAAAGTATAAGACAAATATAGTTAGCAGGTCATCTTTTTCCTTGATAAGCTATTCTTCTCACTAAAAAAAAAGAAAAAGTTTGAGCTATTCTACCTTTATGACCTTTGTTATGAAATACTGTGCTCCAGTATAGTGATATATTTTGACCCCTGAGGGCAGCGAGGGTCAGAGGGCAGACCTGCTGCTAATGGCAGTGTCGGGCTGCAGAACACAAGGGGCAAGCATGTTTCAATTACTTTTCCAATTAGTAGCAACAATCAATGCAAGCTGTAAAAAGTCTTAAAGAAACTGGCAAAACGTTGCAAAGTACGGATATGATTCTTTTTTAAGTAAGTAACAAATCCAAGGACAATAAAGGTATTAGTATTCCCTTGATTGTTTTTTCAATACCACGTGATCATACAACCCTTTATTTCAAATCAGGCAAACTGGAAGTGTTACCTTCTTAAAATCCAGATAACTCTTCAAAGAAAACAAGTATTAATTAGATAACCTATTCTTTACTAACCTAGACAATAATAAAAAAAATCCATATGATCATTTTGTTAGATTGAAAATTGAATTTATGATGCAAACTCCAAATGTGTTGGACTGATAGTTAAAACTAAGCAAGAATGATGTTCTGATTTTTGCAAATAATGTTTCTGCAGGATAGAGGAAAAGCGCCTCCAGCATTTCAAGCACTTGGTATGCAGTTGCTTTGGCTATTAGAAAGCTTCTCAGCACAATATCAGGATTCTGTTGGCATTTGTTTATTCAATTTGCCAATGTCAAAATAAAATTTTAAAGAAGAAGTAAGGGAGTAAAGAAGCAGAACTATATACTTGAATGTATTACAATATATAATATATAAAATATATATGTTTTTATATAATAATATAAACAATATAAAACCAAACACATCCAAAATGCAAAGCACGTGTTTTTTTCTTTTTTTTTTTTTTAATTTACTGTTATCAAAAGTTCAGCTGCATAGTTTTAAAACTCATTTGAACCATTTTCCTAATGTCTGTATAGTTTTGTCAAGGGTACAAAGCAATAGTAGTTTGCATCAACTTTGCAGTAATGATTGATACTAAATACAGACAAATAATGATGAAGCAGCATTAATTTTAAAATTCACAATCCATACATGGCTTTCTACTGTCAAAATACCCCACAGCAACAGCCCTCACATCCCAAGGTCAAGAAAGCGCAGAAATGAGAGTTCTGTGTTTTTTTTCATTTCATTTTTGTTTTAAAGAATATAACAGACAAATCTATCTAATAAGAAGGAAATTTTGAACATAAATGAAATGGAAAATAGTTCTATGTCCATTAGTAGGTAGAAATGATTGGTAATAATGTAAATTAATGAAATTTTCTTATATTGGGGAAGAATAAGTGCTGGCAATTCAAAATAGTAATAGAGAGGCTACTAAATAGCAAATATCTACAATGAGTTGTTTTCAAATCTGCAAGCCCAGATTATTTATGCTAAATAATTTTTAAAGAACTGGCTGAGGCATTCCTCTGGACACTGATTTTGAAGTTTAATATCTACTGTAACACAAAAGACATTCTAAAATCTAGAAAAAAGATAATATGTCAATATTTAAAGGAAGAAAGTGGGATCATCTCAACATGACATCATTGTAAGGAAAAACCATGGAAATAATGTTAAAAGAGGCAATCAGTTGGATTGAGTAGTAGCATGATTAATACCAATCAACAGTCTTTAATAGCAAACAGGTCTTCTTAGGGAATTTCATATCATTTTGTGATGATATTACAAATTCAGTTCATAAAGATAACTTTTGAAAATACTTGCCTTAATTTCTGTATAAATATCCCTCCATATTATCCCTCTGATGAAAAAGTAGCATTGCACAAAATCAACATGGCTTATACTAAAAATGTTAAAGAACACAGAGAATCTGAAGAAGAAATTGTAAATGGGGAACCATCACCTAATGGGCGTATCTTTGGCGACATTTTAAAGACAAGCAAATTATAAAGAGTCCATTGGATTGTGCGGTAGACAGACTCAAGATTCATTTGATCATCTGAATATCCAGAAACAAAGCTGTGGACAGCAGTGAGACAAAAAGTCTTAGCAGTCTTAACAACCAATTGAAATTGGATTCTTACTATAGCAGAGTGGCTCACAATATAGCGTGTGAATTTATGCACATGGATGTACAACATAAGAATGGAAAAGACACATAAATCTGCATGTAACATTAAAAGAAAGTCACGTTCAGTTCTAGTCACCACATTTTTAAATGGATGTCTATTAAAAGAATATATTACCACAATAAGGATGATAACCTCTGGAATAATTTACAATGTATGTGGTTTATTTTTTCTCTCACCTGACACCTTAAATTGAGATTAGATGGATTTGAAATATTCAACTGAAGAAGGCATTGAGGAACTGATAAAAAAATTCCAGATGAAAAGAATGAAATAATTTCAAAAGACTAGCACAGAAATAAAATATCCATGCTAACCCTTCAGCATGGATAATATTTCTTTAGTTTACAGAGGAACTTTAAGTCTGAAATTAATTTTAATGCTTTTTGTAAAATTATTTTGGTGCTAAAAAAAGAGAGTAAACAGGTTCTTCAGTATTTACTGATCCTATCTTCTGTATTTCAATATAGTACATTAGCTGTATTTCAAATGAGACTATGTCCAAACAGTGTCTGACATCATCATGGACCAACTCAGATTGTGGCCTCAAGGAGATACTGAAACCCAAATAGTAAACAAGATTATAATAATAGTTACAAGCCTAAATCAGCTCTGTACAACAGTCGGTGAACTAAAGTGTACACTTCACTTTTACCTTCTGAAAATGTGACTGTTTTGGAATACTGCCAGAGTGGCCAAGTATGAAAGATAAATGCACTGTGGTATTTCTGGAGCTAAGAGGTACTTGGCTGTTCAAGGCCTCTCTCTGTTTATTTAATTTACTGATGTGTATCAACCAACAGTAATAGCAAATAAAGTAAGAGTTAAATCTTTCTGCCAACTGAAAGATTTCCTAATAGCTGTGGAATTTGCATGATAATACACACTAATTACAAAAAGAAATACATGTATTATTTTAGAGGAACAAATAAACTACATAGTTGAAAAAAAGAATACATTAAAAATATATATTAAACTGCTTTGTCCATTATGCACTGCTTGCTTTACTCAAAGTGTATATGCATGCATCTGCATATGTGTATACACACAATTAGGTCTCTCCAACTGAAGCAGCACTTTAGAGTCCCATTTAGAGTTAAGAGAAGTTTCTTTCTAATTGCTATGGGCAGATTTTTGGCTCTAATCCAGTTTGGGCTGGACATCTGTAAATCGAAAACTTTGTCTGGTCTGATAGAGGCCTTGGCAAGACCAAACGGACTCAGGTGGCACCTTCCCAAGTCTTCTGCTTCAGGTGAACGTGCTAGTGAGAGGGGAGGAGTGACTAGACCATGCTACGTTCTTGGCGATTTCAGGGACTCAGGGATTATAGCTGATCTGCAGGCAAATCTAGCCTCCATCTTTCTGACCACAATCTTAGAAAAATACAAAGATGACCCACAGATAGGTAGAACCAACTACTTAAATCCGATCACATAAACTTTTTAAAGATTTGTCTCTAAAAACTGTGTCCTACTGGTGAAGCTGGCATCGTAATTGAAGAATACAAAGAATATCAGCAAGATTTACTTTAAAGTAGCTCAGATGCTAAGCAATGGCTGGCTTAGCACTCACAGCAGAGCATCCTTTTTAAAAATAATGCATTAGACATTACAGTCTCTTGTTATATCAGTGATATGATAAATATACTATTGCCCCCTTTCTGCTTAACACTTCCTGCTCTCACTTCTCATATACCAGAATACATTACAGCAACCACAAAGTATGAAAGGCAAATGGAAATATGCTTTCATATGGCAATACATCGACTTCTAAGATACCTTTCCAGATTCACAACTGCAAATAAGCCAAAAGAATTTCCCCTTTGAAGAGTGAACAGAGAAGTCCCTCTCCACAAATTACATATTTTCAACTGGGAAAATCTAGCATTCAAGCACTGTAATATTTTACTCTACATGATAGAGGAATATCCTAAATTTTAAAAGAGATTAATAAGAACTATCAGCTTCTTAATAGTATAAAATAAAAGAGAAGCTGGAATGTTACAAAAAAATTTAAAACAACAGATTTTATGTGATGACTGAGAATCTTAAAGAAAAATTATATTTGTCACATAAGTGCTAAGTCTGCACTGTGCTGATTCTTTCCAAATCTCTTAAACTACTAAACAGCAAACAGGTGTTTAAGCTCTTATGGTACATCTGTCATATTCACACTACATTGTTGTTGGGTTTTTTTGCACTGAATTTAAACACTAATGTAAATGTGATCTTAGTTAGTTTAATGATAAAGAATACCCTTCATAAAAATACTGTTATAAGTGTTTGAAATGGATTAATAAGTGTTTCTGGCTAACACTCAGTAAATCATAAACTATTCAGTACTGTAACAAATCACTTTCTTTGTACCTTTAGTTAATAACATCTCTTTACCGAAAACTAAATCTTTCAGCCTGACATGATTTAAAACAAATGTTATTATAAATAAGGAGACTTGCACAAAGTCATTTTATCTACTTCAGGAACAGTGAATAATGAATGATGCTGTCTGATAGATCTTGGATTGACATGGAGAAGGTACAGTAGAGGCTACTTTTAAAGTTTTTCTTTTTTTAAATGTTGTTTTAGCTTTATTTTATTTTTAAGGTAAAGGGGCACTATTAAGCCATCTAACAATTGGCATTGACACATGCTCAGGAGAAAACAACCAGAAAAACTAGGTAAGAATTGCTAAAAAGTTGTAGAAGCTACACATTAGTGCAGAAAACAGGCCGCATAGTAGAATTACTAAAAAGTTACCATACAATAGACATGCAGTAAACCTAATAATGAGAGTACTGTGGACACGATCACTAAAAAGAACAAAAAAGGATAAATAATGTTCTTGCTAGAAGAGTCCCCACGTTTATCCATTAGCACACACAATTAGCATTGAAAATTGCTGACGCTGGAAGTGGTGTAATTGTTTATGGCTGCCACTTCTGGGAAAGGCTCAGTTGCGTATTTTCGGCCAAAATAATAGGCACAGAGGTGATGCGCTTTGTCTCCAGGGCAAAGCTTGCCACCTGCACAACTTCTCAGCACCCCAGGCTTGCCAGTCAGCACAGCAGCCCTGACACGGAGCTCAGAAGAGACTTTCATGTTGACCTCATCGACAGGATAACGGTGTTGCACACGGCCAGGTGGGAAAGAAGAAAAAAAAAAAAAAAAAAACCAACCAAACAAAAAAACTTTTTTTGCACCTGCAAAGACTAACTCAGAGCAAAGACTTGTCTTCTGATTGATTGCTGTCCCTGAGCATGAATTTTAGATATTGTTAAAAGAAATAGAAAGGTAACTTCCAGCAGTTAAATTCACAGAGCTTTCTGTGGTTATAAAATCACCAATAAGAAGTGATTAGGAGTGCGGGTGGAGAACAGAGACTATTATTCTCCTAATGAAAGCCCTCCGTTTGGGGTTTCCACTTAGTTGCTATAGTTATATCATGCCTATGTAACAGTCACTTTTGCTTCCTCCTGCCAACAGTCTGCCATGGTAAATAGGAAAATTGTTCTTAGAACTGCACACCCCAGTCACACATTTTATATTTGAGAAATTAGATCCGTTTATGAGCAGCATATAGCAGTTCTGTTATCCAAGTCTTATGATTTAATCCCTAGTCTTATGACATTTATGTATTTCCTAAAGCTCCAACTGATGGGAGTTACACATCCCTTACATTTTTTATCTAGTTTCCTAAGAAAAGGAAGCTTTTATGATCATACTAGTTGTCTGTACTTCAATCTATGAAGAGCCATTCTAATAACTTTTGAACCTACAGGCTGATTTAAGTTAAAATTAGGGGTAAAAAGTCTCAATGGTAATTAAGTCCCTAAGAGTTTTGTACAAATCCCTGGCTGGCTCTAAGACAGAAACTGAACTTGTTGCCGACTCTGTTGGAAATGCACTCATAACTCAATCCTGAGACGTTGTTTTGGAGCTACCAGCTGGTTAATCATACCTGTCCTGGCTAGGCAGTCGGCATATGCATATCTTTAGATGTGCTGAACTTTGTAGAACTGCTGACTTTTTTCTGATGGGAACTCATGTTATAGTACTAGGCATAAAAAATTTAGAAAATAATGGACATGAATCCATATGACCCAAAGCCTGTCAGTTCTGCTGCTCAAAAAACCCCTTCTTCCCCCTATAAAGTAGGACCCAGTCACATGGCTGGCACAGACAAACCTGTAAACACAAACCACTGAATCTCTAAAGGCTCAAAAATCAATAAACTGAGTCAAAAGAACAGAAAATTTTTCAATCTCAAGTCTTTTTTTAAGCACTTTCATGATCTTGGGATGACAAGCATTGATAATATTGTCAGATGTTACATCAAAAAGATCCCAGGGCCAAATCCTTGTTTAAAAAAGAAACACATCTGAGATGCAACGCTGAGAGAAATACAGCAAGGGAATTTCCCCACAGGGAATACGAACAAGCAGTTGAGGATAGGGTCTGAATTGCCCTCGTTTAATATGTCTTGATTCACTGCAAAACACATAGGAAACCCTCAGAAAGATATCTGCTGCATTGCTGAGGGCAGACGGGACACAGACTTGCAACGTTTACATGCAACCGCTTCTTGTAAAGATTTTGCCATTTTCACATATTTGTCTCTGACAACCTTGTAAGGCACCTATGGAAGGAATGAAGCTCTAAAAACTCATATTCCACTGTTCCTTAAAATCTACGTTAGCAGAGAAGAGTTGAAACTATTAAGGGTTAATACAGAGAAGAGACTAAAACATTAAAATGTCTCATTCCACCTCATTTTTAAGTTCATACGCTGATACAATACTTCCATTAGCATATTAGATCTGAAACGTCCATGGCTACTGATACATCATTATAAATAATTGAATACAAGCCTATGGGTCACTGTAGCAGAAAAATAAATTCATGAAAGTAGAAACGGATTCTTTTTTATCTAGTGCATTTCAAAAAATTAAAAATATCAGATGGAATTTAATTTAGGCAAAATGATTAGAATCTTCCACAGTCTCTCCTTGTCCTCCACTAACCCTGACCTTTCCTCTACCGTGCATTTATCCTCTGCAAGTTTTAGTCTGGTGGGCAATTCAGCTGACCCCACACACTGCCCTCCAACTATTCCCTCCTTAATAGTATGTCAGGATCAACAAGATCCCTCTAAAATTGTGGGAAGTCAAGTCTTTTCAACTGAACATCAGAGGTGCTTTGATAGCCTATCTCTAAAAACTCTCCCTGTCCTCACCACGATGCAGCTGGAGCATTTATCTTACTGGTGTGGGCTAAACCAACACTACGCTGCTTGCCCAGATAAGGAGAGCGTGACTCAGGAGAGGGAATGTGAGGCCGGGGTAGGCACTGCTGGTTCTTCCACAGAGGGGAACAGGTCTTTTGGAGGGCAAAATTCGGACCACCTCTCTCTCAACTGAGCAAACAGCTGAGGAAGACTAACTTGCACATCAGTGTTCAGTACTGCAAGTTATGGATGTGAAAATTTACCACCGAGTGTTACAATGAACCTCTGCTTACCTATTTAATGTGCACAATAAGCATGCACCTCTAATCAAGGCTCACATTTCTACTGCATAAAAGCTTTCCTTTCAAAAATAATAAAATAGTTCTGGTTTGCAGCCTGAATCTACCTTGTCAGAATGACAAAGTGTAAAAATGTAAATATGAGGGGCTGAAACCTTTGTAGTTTCTTACATCTCCTGTCTGTTAGTGGAGCGTCATTTTAGGCTCTAATACAGTAACAGGCAATGCTTTAGTGAAGTGTTTATGGGTTGGGTTACATCTCCTTGAAATGGCAAGATATAACTGAGGGACCTCACTGAAGGTAAAACTAACACCTTTATGAAACATCAGTCTTCATGCTAAAACAGTCTCAGGAGAAGGCTCTCAGTATCAACTATGGACTGGAAAAGGTTTCACTCAGACAAATCCAGTGAAGGAAGGATAGGTATGTGAGAGGGAGAACAAAAATAAACTAATTTAAAATGAAAATATGTCTTTTTCTAGATAGCTGATGGGTTAACTTGAAAACAAAGTACATTGGGTTTAAGACTCTTAATAATGCAGCTAGGAAATGGTTAAAGCTTTTTTTGATGCTCAGAGTTATGATAAAATATCCTTTGCTCAGCAGACAGTTCCTAAACAAAACCTTGATCTTGGTGTCAGCATGGCTTGGACTCAGACACAAATCCCTAACGTACGATGTTCCAGTTTTATCCCAAAACAATAAATATAATTAATTTCATAAATCAGCCGACAATTAGTTAGCAACAAAAAAGCACTTATCTATCTTAGCATTTACAGAACAGGAGCTGTTAAGTGTAAAGAAATGGACAGGTAAAGACATCGTAAATCTTATACTATTTGCATGGCAAACACATACTCTTGGTACAGTTTTTCCCTTCTGTTACTCCAGTTTTACAACAGTAACCTCTGTGGAGCAAGACCAATAAAGTCAACTGATATCTGCAAGAACAGAGTTGGGCCCAAATTTATCAACAACAAAATCGTTAATAACTCTGCTTAATTACAACCTGTTCTATCCAACACAGAATATGCATGAGTTTTCAAGGAGATTTAATTATTTAGAAAGTTGAAAGATGTGATAAGCTATTTTTTAGATAGAAGGAGACAAAGAAAGAGACAAAAGTCAACATTTCAAACTGGTAATTTTTTAATGATCTGTACTAAAAAGCTGTCAGAAAATATTCTCTCTAATACAATGAAGCAAATTCATTCTTCAAGTCAAGGTAACAGTGGGAAAATGGGCTTGATAATAAAAGCAATTGTTTTATTGACTACAGAAGAGCTATCACTCCTTAGAACCATGGTCTGAATAATAACAACAAATAAAAATTATTTTGGACATTGACCAGTAGGTAGGAAGGGGGACTGAAATCAGAACCTAAATCTGACTTTTATGATCAGACCCAATGAAAAATGAGAGGTTCAATGCAGGACCACAGACACTGGGAAAAGAAATGAAACCTTTAAAGTAGATTCTCTGTGCAAAAAAAGTTTATGATCTCCTTGAAAAAGTAAGTTAATATTCTGGTATAATATTATATTCAGAAATGTATTTTTAGCAATATCCACTTATTCTGTAATTCTTGTGTTATTCCCCCCCCATCAATATTTATATGCAAACGTACACATGCATTATGTATACAGGGTCACAGATATGCTGTATTGGCACTTCTCTACCCCTCCATCTTCATGCTTAGCCAAATGTCTTGAGGGACTATCAAAATCTTCAGTTGAAAAACCATTTATTTTATCAGAAAGGAAAAGATTTTTCTCAGCCTTTCCAATGCCCGTTGGCCTCCTCTCCTTTCAAACAGGCTGCGATTCATGTTCTTATTCCCAGAATACAGCACAGAGATGCCAGCTGGCTCCCAAAATATCAGCTTTACGGGCATAGTACTCCGCTAAGCCGACTAGTGTCTCTATGCTCTACAACGCTGGGGGATATAAGCAAACTTTGGTTAACCAAGAATTTTGGTTAAGTGGTGTTCTGTAAAATAGGGATATAATGTGCATTCCATGTCTTGCTCAAACAGATGTTATCTAAGCTGCTTGGACTCTGACATTTGGGCTGAATATTGCTTATTATTAGCATATGCTAATTTCATATTCTGTATGAATAGCATACCAGGCTAATCAGTTATGAGACTGGTTCATGTTACTTCCAGTTAATAAAGGACAAGGAAACCTCTTCTGAATTAAGCCACAAGCCTTCGGTCTTCTACTCCCAAAATAAAATATGAAGGAGCCATCCACAACTGCCTTTATAAAAGAATGATCACCAGGCTTAAGCGTGCTCCTTTCTCCTGTTTCACCCACACAAAATCAGAAGGCAAAGGAAATGATCTAAGATCTGATACCTGTCCCCCACAAACATGCTTTTATTTGATGTGTCAGAATTTAGTTCTCAGACAGTTTATCAAAAATGAAAATAGTTGTTTTTACTACTTTGTAGAGAGTAGAAATCTCCAAAATTACACATGACAATACACTTTTGCTGTGAGTGAATATAAAATGTAAAAAAAATCACCAGATTCTCAAATACTACATAAGGTGCAAATACAAGGTAGTCCTGAGAATACATGCAGTGATCCAAGATTAATAACTATGCCTACATCTAAAGCTGTCACATAAAACTGCTCTTTTTCTCATAACCAAACTAGACTTTCTATATAAATTATACCCAATATCATCAGCTCAGACAGATTTGTATTAAGTACAGATTTATCTTGCAGCTAGTTATTCAATACTAACATGACATAGCTCAAATTAAGACAGTTTTACGTGAGTTCAAAACTGAAAGCTTAAGCCCATGGTGAGTATTAATAAAGGCATTACAAATATATTTGCCTTGGATAACCTAAAAACATAAACTTTATCATTTATTCTTAAGACTTGGTTTTAATGCACACTTCTTCATATGACATAAGTATACATGAATTTCAAGCGCGTATTTATTGTGCCGATGAGCCAAATCTATCAAACTCATTGCAATATGAAAATTGCAGTGGTTTATAAGAGTACATTATCAACTATTTATAAATAGTAAAATTAATCCAACTCCAACTTCATTTTAATATTATGATAGGATCTCTTCCCTTACAACAATATGTTTGAGATACCAAGCTTGTCCTTATTTTCATGCATCTCAAGAACAGAATTCACACATTGATGAAAATACTGAATTGGGCACTACAAAATAATTTAGGTCCCTAATCCTGATTAGTTTAGCATGCTGGATCTGAATTCCACAAGAATGGCTACAGAGATTCTTTGAAAAAATTAACAATAGGATCTCATTGTGGAAAATAACGGCACACCTACTCAGCCCATAGCCTCACTGAGGGTAACAATTCCTGGTAACAAAGGCAACCTAACATGTCAGCTAAAACCTTTATGACACTGCTAAATTTCAGAGCTATCCTGTAGCACACCCGAGATGGAAAGACAGATGTTTTAAATCTGCAGAACCTCAATACTACTGCTCTGTGAAGACAGCAGGCATCAGAATGGAAGGAAAAAAAGCATCTTGATAGAAAAAATCCCAGGAGTTAACCTGCTTGATCTTTCACACATACCAGCTAGATTTTACAGTGCTTCAACAGTTCCTCCTCACTGTCAGAGGTGCTCACTATTATACTTCTGCACGTGGAAGCCCTACTAGCATAATATCAGGATCTCCTGTCCTTTGTTCTAATGTTAAACCCTATAAAAAATAGACTTTTCTAAATGCACTTCCTGAATAGTTCATTTCTGTTGGAAGTTGAATGAAATAAGCTAAAAGGGATCACCTTTATTGTACTCATCAGACCAGACTATCTGGTGATGGAGATAATCACCCACAAAATAAATATAGTCGCAGCAGCCGAGTGAAAAAAACTATTCAGTAGCTATATGAACATGTCTTCTACATCCATGTTTTCTCATAAGCCAGAGGATACAGAACTGCTTTAAATTCCAGGTTTTTAAAAGCAATTCTTCAAAAAAGGTATTGAGTAAAAACAGAAAGGCCATCTACTGAATTGAACAGAAAAGTTCCGGCTGATTTAAGCCAGTCCAGGATTTTCCTGAATAACTTTAACTAGCTATACTAAGATAAAAGTTTAGATTGCAAGCATCATCAGAGAGGAAAACAAAAAAAGCTGTTATTTTTGCAGAAAAAGGGGAGACAGTGTACACAGACTCTCAGACACCAGCAGAGAAGAGCAAATGTACCTAAAGACTGACTCCTTTCTTGGTCCTACAGAAATCTTGATCCCAGATCAAGTCACTGACTAACCTCAAGTCACCCACTCGAGAAAAACAAAGACTTATTCCAAAATTCACATTACTATTGCTTCTATCTCATCTGAAACAAAATTTAAAGTATGGTCATCAGTCACAGCCTCTTGGTAGGAAAACCCACAACCGCCAAAACACTTCCTTCCAGGACATCCTCTGTGAGGTCACTCGGGTCTAGTCTTTTAATCAGCTGTAGGAATTAACAAGTGAAGTATATTTTTGTACCTTAAAGCATAACCACTCCTTTCTTTCTAATTGTCTGGATAACAAAGTTAGCTGCTACAAGCTACTGAGCAGTCGGAAGTCCCACTAACCCATACAGAAAATAAGGCACTCAGCACCTATGGGATAAGGTTCACAAGCTCCATTTCTACAACACTTTGAAGATCAAGGCTCAGAAATTAAGGACAGTATGCTTTCCATGCTCACAGTACTTAATGACTTAAAAGTAAACACATAGAAGGGTTTCTGTAATCGGGTCCTTAGACTGTAGTGCTGCCTCCTTATTATTTCACTATTTAATAATTTTGCAGGTACATTACTAACATCCTCTTACTAAGGTTTCATCTTCAGGAATGCTTCCAACAAAATACATTCCTAAAATTTGGACTTTCCTACCTTGAAGATACACAGCTTTTGTACTAGCTAAAAATTCATAAATATTCCTTCTATTATTCCAAAGAAAACACTGATTCATCTATTGTAGTATTGTGGAAACCCATGAGAACTCAGAAACAATATTGACTATAATCTCATTAAATAGAAAACTGGACATTTATGATTATGGATTCATTGCCCAATTTGGGAGAAATACAAGAAATACAATAAGGAATGGAAATTAAGCCAAACATTAAATTTAGGCCATTTCAAGAATGTAAGGTCTTTTTCGCTATTACAGATTGAAGTTGTTAAGTGTGTACTTCCCAAAGTCCCAAACTCAACATCTCAAAGAGTATCAACAGGACTGTTTGCAGACTGAAGTGTTATTTTGGCTTGAATCCATTGCATTGGGACTATTTGGCAGAGAATTTTTTTTCAAGTTTCACTGCTAAGTCTATCTAAGGGCATCTAAAGAGGAGAGTTTGTCCTTATGTAGTTAAAACATATCATGAACATGAGAAGAACTGTATCACACTCTCTATTCTAATGATTTTCCATGATGACAGATGGCTCCACAACCTTATGCCTCAGTCCAAGTGCAAATTACTTTAAAAGGATGTATTGCACATGCTCATGGAAACTGTGCAAATGCTGCTTCAGAGATTCACAATAATATTTACAAGCATATTAAAACAGGTAAATATAAATATAATGAGAGTGTAATGCATATTTCAGAGATTTAATATTCACTGAAAACAAATTAATGATTTCACCTTTTGTCCTATAATGTTTCAAACCTCTGTCTAAGTTCTGGCATCAGGTTATGCTTACAAATTAACTGTAATTTTCCACTGCTACACTTGTTATGAATGAGCAAACATGCAAAGAAATTACAAATCTGCTGACACATTCACACAAAACCCCCCTATTTTCTCATGTGGAAGAAGCTCTATTTTTTTTTTCCTTTTCTGTATTATGTAATTTCCAAAGTTGGTGTTTAATCCTAGTATCTTTGCATCATTGAACTGAAAACTCCTAAAACAAAATAACCTGGAAGAAAGAATTAGTGCAATTACTGAGGATAGCAAAGTACTGCCCAGCGGAAGAGTTTTGTCAGTATGGGACAATGTTAAAAAAATGCCTAAAAAAAGAACATAGCTCTTCAGATAATTAAAGTGCTTTAGACCACTAGACAATTGATTTTCTCCTTGTAAAGGTAGCTCAATTAAAATGTTCAGAATAAATCATGTGATAAAATTATCTTCTAAAGTAAGAGCTGAGTGCATATTGATTAACAATTATTTGCACTAACGGACTGAACTAAAGCAATACCATCAATTACTTCAAAAATCTGTAAGATCAATCATGACAGAATTAACTATTGAAAGATTCACTATATTTTTGCCCAGTATTTCAGAAGTGCTCATCAAATCACATTCTAGAGATCCCTTGGTTTCCTGTTTCTGCACCTACAGAGATTTGTTTTAAGCAGCAATTACCAGTAGGCATTCTAACTACATAATACAACTCTCACCCTTCAGTTACATGGGAGGTCTGCAAGAAGAGCAAATGTTTTCCAAATCCAGTATGAGGCATGTGGGGCCATCTTTGCCAAGACAGTTTAGCTAATATTTCATACTTATGCTCACACAGCAAGGAAAATGCAAACAGCCTAAACTAATGACCAAAATAAATGATTTACATAAAGCTACACACCCAAAGACTGGGGATACTCAGTACAAATTAACTACATTTTACACACTAATGAGTTCTACTAACTGAATTTGTCCTGGCAACACAATAAAACTGGTAATTCTACAAAAATTACACTTTAGTTTGCATGGTCATAAATAGCATGGAGATCATTAATCCCTTATGACACCACAGTCATTATTAACTTGATATCTTACTGAAAATCAAAGAGAATTTTCCTTTCTAATGATGTATAGTACCATTAGGGTCAGGGTGGAGAGTCCACTGGCTGTAGCTCCAGCTTTTAGGCAAGTTTCAACCAAAAGGAACATTTCAGTATTCTGTTTTTCATGGTTTCATTCCTGCTAAATTTCAGGTTTATTCATTGCAGAAATGTTGAACAGAGTAAGAGTGAAGCATAATAGTGAAATGTAAGAGAAGGGTATAGTGGAATAGTGCAGTGCACAGTGGTAACTGTATTCTAGATGCTATTAGCATGATCATGTCAGAAAGAAAAGGAGATAAATCTTGAGAGTAGGAAATACAGAATCTACAAAGTTTCAGATTACTTGTAAAGAAAAGACTGTTATGACTTTTGCAGATAATGCAGTGACCCTAGAAGAGAATTTCAGGTTATCAGAATGACAAACTGAATATTGCATCTTCATGGGTGATACCCAGCAAGTTCTGGATGGATATATAAATAATTTTCCTCAGTCAAAGTATAAGGATATTAAATAGAATGAATCCCAAAATGTAGTTGTGTGAAATGCCTTGTACGCCTAACTTCATTGTGCTAAGAGACGTCAAAAGATTTTCTTGCTATATAATCTCTAAATTGCCTGAAATAAAATTAGCCAGGAGGTGAGGATGGGGCTCTGTTTCTTCGGTCTTTGATGCAGATCTCATACACGGCCGTACCTCACCATGAGACTTCTCAGCTTCACATTGGCTTCTATTAACTAACTTAGATGCTTCAGCTGAACTCATCTGGCCCACATGAATAAAATCTTTAGTCTTTAAGGTAGCCAGACCTCAGCTATGCAGGAACTAATATATCCAAGCAACAAAACAAACTGTGTTTAGAAATGAATTGAAAATCAGCACAGATCATGGAGCTCATACATTACAGGTAAGTAAATCTGCCATGCCTGAAGGTTTTCTGTACAAATGGAAGACCAAACCACACAGCATAAGCTCCACTGAAGCCCTGATGTTTTCTATTGGCAAGGTGCCGCTGAAGAGCTGAAGCCAGACAACAGGTAATGAAGATTGGTGGAACATGGTCAAAATGGCAGCATTGACCTTTTAGTTATTTTCTAGATTTTATTTTCTTAAGGTCAGCCAGACCGGAGCAAACTCTACCAGATCTTTGGAAAACAACAAAATTTCTATTCACCTTCACTAAAATGCACAAAAAAAATTTTATGTCCTGAAGCAATAACACTTTTAGCTGAAACACCTAATTTAAATTTAAACATTCTTTACGTATTTCCTTAATGAGATGCACATTTCTGTCTGAGGATCTTAATTTTATGCATCTTTACACTACTAAGCAACTTAGTAGTGAGGACTGCTTATTTGCATTCATTTACATACAATTTGCAGGAAAAGCTGAAAATAGGTGGAAAGGAAATCCATCATTTTGCCTCTAAATTAAAATGTTTCTGTAAGAAACGTCTTGAATGTTTGTTTTCTTACTTTACTTAGGAAATTGTTTTTAATATCTGAGCGAGTACTGAATGGCACTTCCCATAAATGACAATTTTTTTTTTTTAAACTAATAGATTCTTAAAAACCCCTACATTCTTGATGTATACAGATGCAAAATGTTTTTTTTTTTTTTTTTTTTTGCCCATAAGAGAAATTTATTTCACAGCAAGTTGAATCACCCTCTTGACATTTTCTGGCTCTTCTCTAAATTTATATTTTACTTATTTTTATAGGCCCTAATCCTTGGCAGGTAGTATGGAGGACCCATAGGCCTGTTGATTAAAAAAAAAAAAAAAAAAGCGTCACATGCATGTACAAATGCATGTACAAATTTAAGTGATACTGTTACTGTTTTAGGCTATGTGCTATCTGTGTATTATTTTTTAGATGAAATTAAAATGTGTTAAAAATTCTCAGTATTTTTAGCATCTACGTTCAGCATTTTTCTTTTAAAGCGTGTTATGATTTTCATATGTAGCTACGTTCATACTGACCACTAACTGTACCTCTAACTAGCTGCTATTAAATACATGCTTATTCACAGAATTAAGATGGCCAATGGCTTCTCATTCCCTAGAGATTACATGTAGTTTAACCAGCTCTGTTTATTTCTTCATCACATCCACACTATCTCCCATGGCATCCCCAAGCCTCTGTGTAATGCGGATGTAAAATCAGAAACTCACTAGAAAAGGCAAAAAAAAAATAAAAAATACAGAACAGATGCTATACTACAGTTGAGCCTTCTAAGAAAACACATCAGGAAATTCTGAAGTGGTCTCAGCAGAAGTAGCCTGAGGAAATAATCGTGGGCATATTTTGCTAAAGCATGCAATGTTTCCTACAGTGCGCCACAAAGATAATTTTATCTGGCTTCTGTCATATCATTGGTGCTTGTCACTCACAACGTGGTATCAGGGATGGCTCATGACTAAAGCACTTCAGCAGAACAACTCGAGTAAAACCAGCAAACTTTAGTCCGTGGCGCCGGGCATGGTAACCCTTTGCCTGCGACTGCCACGTGACGATGAAACCTGTCAGCTACAACCTCTGCCTCTGTGGAGCTTCAGCAAAGGGACAACAGGCAAGGCAAAAAAACAGGCTACATGGTGGCAACAACCTTCTGCACCAACTACATGCAAAGTAGATACAAGCCCAGGACTATTGTGGCCATTAAACATTATGAAAATGAATTTTGTGCTGATTTGAGTCAGGTCAATAACGTGTTGTTATTTCTATGAATTTGACTCAACACTTTACATTTAACCACCTCATATGGCAGGACTTCAGACTTTCAAACTTACAACTCTTCTCTACTATATGCTTTTAACATGGCTGAAATTAAAAAATAGGAGATTTTACTCTTGTAAATTAGAGATAGTACAAGTCCATTAATTTTCATAATCATATTAAGGTGTTGTAATAAAATATTCAGTGACTCAAGGGAAAAAATGCTTGAGACAGCAAAGTGTAATTAAACAAAACTATTGTACCTGCATCATTAAAGAAAATGTTAAAGAGGAATTTGAGTTCAGGGATCAGCAGTTCAAACCTTCCCTACCCCTACCCTTAACCGTCAGCATAACTTTGCGTCATAAGCACATTTTGTCAACAGCAGCCGAGAGGGTCTAGCAAAATTAATTTAGCTTGGTATCTCATTACAATGGAAACAAACCCCGTCCACGTTGTCTGCATTTCTGGCGTGATAGGCATTTGTTACCAGCAGCTGGAAAGTACAAGGACTGAACTCCCTCTCACTTCTTTTGTCTTCTCTCACTGCTTCCAGGCTCACATGTTAATGACATTACTCTGCAGGTATCGTTCTTAAAAGGCAAACACAGCCCCTACCCCAAAATGTATTAGTCTGGTGATTCTTATCATGAGAAAGAAAAAGACTCCTAAAGTGCCAAAAGAAATTCTTTGTCCTTAAAGTCCTTTTCCTCTCCTTTATGTAAAGTATGTGATTCACAAGTAGGAGGGCTGCAAGGAGGCAAGGATGCATTTGCCTTGCCACCGTGTAGCAGCTGTCAACTCTTCCATGCCAATGACAGACACGTGAAACGGCACGAGAATTTGGAAATGTGATATGGCACACAGAAAAAGAGAGATACCAGAAGCAGGTTAGTCCACGCCGCATGCCGCTGCGGCATCCGCGGAGGCGCGGCGGGGCCCGCGTGCTCTGTCACTGCGCTGAAGCTAATGGCAAGATGGCAAATATGCCAGTGGCGCTGCCAGAGCTGGGGCGCAGCTTGAGGGCCAGGCCGCGCGGGCAGATGCTCCGGGCAATTGCCCAGGGAGCTGGGGGGGAGCCAATTCATCCCACGGATCCCCGAGCTCTACCCATCTATCAAACCGCATCAGCAGCTCAGCGTAGAGCCAGGACACCAAAATGCCCATTACTCTCATCGCTCACTCAGCAGTTGTATGAGCACTGGCCTTTTGATGGCCATCTATATAAACATAATTTTAGCTCAGATTATAAGGTCCTGGCATCCCAAACTGGCTTGTTTTCCAACAAGGTGGATTAGTTTCCCCATACTTAACCGTGAAATACACATTTTAAAAGGAAAAGGTATAGAAGACTCTAAAATCACAAAAAAAGTTATTCACCATAGCTTTATGGTTTCATTGTTATTCACTTTGATTCGCTATGTAAATAAACTGCATTTGTTCTTAGAAATTAAGTAAAATTCTAGAAGTGAAAGTGAAGTGATTTCCAAAAAAGTTTTAATGCTCTGTGTTTTTATAAGGAAGATTTACTTCCGTAAAATGCCTAAAGAAAATTTGGTCATCAGTTTTAAAGTGAGACTTAACAATAGGATAAGTGGGGATGTTTAGTGTACAAACTAATGATTCCTGACGTGTTTACACTTATACAGAATCATAATATAATCTCAGTTCTCTGTAATCACCAACACGTTATTTGCATAGGATGATAGCATGACTGACAACGTATGCAACAGAAATAGCTGTAGTACCAAAATACACAAATGTAACATTATTTCCTCTTAATAGCCATTGAAATGGTTAAAAAAAAAAAAATGTTTTCCAGACTCCATTCTGCTACACCTCTGAGATGCTGCTGTACAATCACAGAATCACAGAATCGCTGAGGTTGGAAGGGACCTCTGGAGATCATCTAGTCCAACCCCCCTGCTCAAGCAGGGTCACCTAGAGCACATTGCACAGGATTGCATCCAGGCGCATTTTGAATATCTCCAGAGAAGAAGACTCCACCACCTCTCTGGGCAACCTCTTCCAGTGCTCTGTCACCCTCACAGTGAAGAGGTTATTCCTCATGTTCAGATGGAATTGTCTGTGTTTCAGTTTGTGCCCGCTGCCTCGCGTCCTGTCGCTCGGCACCACTGAAAAGAGTCTGGTCCCATCCTCTCGACACCCTCCCTTCAGATACTTGTACACGTTGATAAGATCTCCTCTCAGACTTCTCTTCTCCAAGCTAAACAGGCCCAGCTCTCTCAGCCTTTCCTCATAAGAGAGATGCTCCAGTCCCCTAATCATCTTTGTGGCCCTTCGCTGGACTTGCTCCAGTAGTGCCACATCCCTCTTGTACTGGGGAGCCCAGAACTGGACGCAGTACTCCAGATGTGGCCTCAGCAGGGCTGAGTAGAGGGGGAGGATCACCTCCCTCGACCTGCTGGCAACACTCTTCCTGATGCACCCCAGCATACCATTGGCCTTCTTGGCCACAAGGGCACATTGCTGCCTCATGCTTAACTTGGTGTCCACCAGCACTCCCAGGTCCTTCTCCACAGAGCTGCTTTCCAGCAGGTCAACCCCCAACCTGTACCGGTGCCTGGGGTTATTCCTCCCCAGGTGCAGGACCCTGCACTTCCCTTTGTTGAACTTCATGAGGTTCCTCTCTGCCCACCTCTCCAGCCTGTCCAAGTCTCTTTGAATGGCAGCACAGCCCTCTGGTGTATCGGCCACTCCTCCCAGTTTTGTATCGTCAGCAAAGTTGCTGAGGGTGCACTCTGTGCCTTCATCCAGGTCATTGATGAAGAAGTTGAACAAGACTGGACCCAGTACTGACTCCTGGGGGACACCGCTAGCTACAGGCCTCCAACTAGACTCTGTGCCACTGATCACAACTCTCTGAGCTCTGCCATTCAGCCAGTTCTCAATCCACCTCACTGTCCACTCATCTAACCCACACTTCCTGAGCTTGTCTATGAGGATGCTATGGGAGACAGTGTCAAAAGCCTTGCTGAAGTCAAGGTAGACAACATCCACTGCTCTCCCCTCATCTACCCAGCCAGTCATTCCATCATAGAAGGCTATCAGATTGGTTAGGCATGATTTCCCCTTGGTGAAGCCATGCTGACTACTCCTGATCACCTTCTTGTCCTCCACATGCTTGGAGATGGCCTCCAGGATGAGCTGCTCCATCACCTTTCCAGGGATGGAGGTGAGGCTGACTGGCCTGTAGTTCCCTGGGTCCTCCTTCTTGCCCTTTTTGAAGACTGGGGTGACACTGGCTTTCTTCCAGTCCTCGGGCACCTCTCCTGTTCTCCACGACCTTTCAAAGATGATGGAGAGTGGCYTAGCAATAATGTCCGCCAGCTCCCTCAGCACTCGTGGGTGCATCCCATCGGGGACCATGGATTTGCGGGTGTCAAGTTTGCTTAAATGATCTCTAACCCGATCCTCCTTGACCAAGGGAAAGTCTTCCTTCCTCCAGACTTTCTCTCTTGCCTCCAGGATCTGGGGTTCCTGAGGGCTGGCTTGAGCAGTAATTTTTATCTTCAATTTGAACACACATTAGCCAAAGCAGGGGGAATTTCAAATTAAGATTTACCATTCAGTGGTCAAGCAAATACTTCAAATGTGATGCCAGCATTTAAAGCATGTCTAGATTTTTTGGCTACCGTTGTAGCTGGACTTCAGACCATCACAGTGAATCACCACAATAACACCTTTACTGAGATATTATAGTCTACGAGTACAAAAACGGGAAATTTTCCAGATTGKCTGCCAGGATTCACTGTGCCGAGGATACAGAAAGTGTCATAAATAGAATTTGCCACAGCAAGCCTTGCAATAACTGCCAGAAAGACGCAACAGACCTCCTGCAGGCTGATTTAACATAAACAAGCCAAGACATGGAAAAAGTGAAAACACTGCTCTGCAGTCACTGGTTAATAGCTTTTCCAATTGAGTATGGAGAGGTCTGACGTATAGAGGGCGTCTGTCTGTCCCGTGTATGATGGTGCCTTACATCCTACAGCTGCTGCAACATCATGGGGAACCTTTGGAAGATAGCAAATTTATGTACAGAAAGAGCTGGATTTAGATTTTACTGTGCATGTGTATGTGAATATTTGCTTTTAGTGTTTCTCCACCCTGAAACAACAAAACAAACTCCATGCATGTTAAAACATATGGCTTGGGTGAGGAATCAGCAAATGCAAAGCTCTCCTATTTCCTCATTGAGTCTCATTTCATAACTGCTTGTGCAATCTAGTTCATAGATCTTCCTGAGGACACTTTACAAAAATAAATTTTTCTTATGAAAACACAAGAACCAAAAAGCTTTCTTACAGCCCATTTCATTTTCACTCCTAGAATTTTACTTAACTTTTAAGAATAAAAAGAATTACCTACAAAGAAAAACTTCTTCTATTCTTTGTTAATACCTGGCTTTAAAACCTCACTCTTCCTCCTGCAAGTTATCATTTAAAGATGAAAATATTAAGAGGTCAAATTAATAAACAATTACTGTAATTGTTGCAATAAACATTACAAATGGTATTACCTGCAAGCACAGTGACACAATTACAGATTGAATAAAACTCTACTCCTAATTTCTACATTACAAGTTTTAGATTGCATTTATGCTATATCCAAGTGTCTACGAAAATTCAAGAGAACAAAGGAATAAAGGAATTATGCCTTTAAAAACGGCATAAAAAAAGGTAACAATACCTTTAAAATAAAACATTGGTCAATTTGTTGGTAAGTGCAAACTCTTATTTTTCTTCCTCTTTACCAAGAAATACTGTACCATGAAAAATCATGGTGCCATATGGAGAAATTAGGGGAAAAAGGACAGAAGACAGAACATGTTGCAGTGAACTTAGTGCTACTGTTCTGTGGCAAAGCACAAAAACCTGTAGCTGTAAATAGCGGAGGAATAACCTTTTATCGATGAAGAAGCCAAATTGTAAATGTCTGCATCATGAGAGCTCCAGGTAGAAACCTAGCATGAACAGGACTCTTATATGTCCTATTATTCCATATATATCAAAATAGTTTGAACACAGATATAGATGAACACATCATTCTTCTTCTGAGAAACAATTCTGTTTCAAATGGAAAAGGAATTAAAATATTATTTTAACATAGCTAAAAAAATGGAGATTATTCTGAGAATAGGTTTAAAAGCAAACAGATAAATAAAATAAAATAAAATAAAATAAAATAAATTTTTCTTAAGACTGGGAAAAGGACCACTAGATCTCAAACCTTACAGGTAATGGAACAGTGGTCTATAAAAACTTAAGTGAGAGAGAGATCATAAGAGAGGAGACAGACAAAGGTTTCATTTCTGTTTTCAGTTTAAAGCTGTGGTCAGACAAAACCAACAAGAAGGAAATGTAAACAGTTTTAAGGGTGTTTCTTTTTTCTATTTAGGAAATTACAGATTCATTTTAGAATGAATTTGATGAGATCCAATGATTTACTGGAGTAGTGTTTACTTTTTTATAAAACATTCCTTTGAACATTGAGACCCCTGATGTCATTTGGGAGTCTGTCACCAGAAACACCTCAAAAAGATTTCATTCCGTTCATACTGAGCTTGGAAACAATGTAAAATAACTGGCAATAATAAGGTTGTGGATTTTTTTTTCCTTAGTATTATCTTGAAATTCTACCAGTGTAGATACTTCTGATATGAAGGGGCAAATTGCCTCAGCCCCATGGCACACGGGAGGTATTTATCACATTACTACAGATAGCTCATGTAGCTGAAAATGGCGTGGTTTCTGGCTCTTACACTGACATAGCAGATCTTAGGAACTATGAAAAAACGTGGAGCAGTCTGCAAGGCCACGCGGGTAGTCTGCTGTCGAAACATGACTGGGTAACAGCTGATCGGACAGCGTTTGCAAAACCTTTGCTTTCCTAATTCTTGTGATGTTTGTACTGCTTTTGGCAAGATTCTAATGGCTTGATATATCTTAATCTGTTTTTTACTTTGTAGTTCGTTTTGTAACACAGCTGCAGAGTTAGAGCGAGATTTGTGGTCACCTGAGCTTTAAATGCTTGAGCATATACAAATCAGCCACCAAAAGATACTACTTAATTTTGTCCAAATCTCCTTATTCTTGGTTTGCTTGACAATCAAAATAAAAAACAATGCAACTATTCTGCATCTAATGTGAAATCACTTTCAGTGACAATTTAGGACCTAAACTTTGCATAGACTTTTCTGAGTTTTGGAGGAAAAAGCTGAATTACAATCAACACGACTTTGTGATAAAGTTGTAATGGTCCTTAGAAACGTATGGAGTTTTGATGTTTTCAGATATTGAATTATGCAGATCCATGCCACCTCCCTGTTAGTATTTTCTTACTGTGTAGATATGCCAGAGGGTGTTTATAATTAAATATATACATGCTACAACTTTTTTACTTCTAACACATTTTTAGCAGTCCAAAATAATACCTGCATTAGGTACCGTTCACTTGCCCTTTGTTGTTCTTCTCAGGGTAAAAGGCTATCCACTTTAAAACTATTACTTTGACACATTTCAAGGTTAAAAAAACCTAGAACTGTTTCTTAACTCGTGGCAGCACCCGCAGGGTTGTGCAGCAGACTGCACATCCCACTGCGAGCTGAGCCTCGCAGGGGATCGGCGGCACCAGCTGCCCACGCCCCGGCCTCATTTCCCCTCTAGCAATAGGCACGCTTAGCTGCAAAGCAAAACCAGACTAACTCTGCTCCACTCTAAGCCCTGCTTTCTCCCAGCTTCACTTGATTAACTGCACAGGACTGACGGACAGCAACGCATCAGGAAAACCCCGGAGAATTAGCAAGCCTGCAAGGAGACTCTGCAGGAGGGAGAAGGAGCAAGAAAGGAAGAGCAGAAGGTGGCAGTTTAAAACACTTATTAAAGGAGTTAACAACATAAAAGGATGTAATTTAAATCACTAAATGACAGAATCCTATTGTGATGAGGCAGAGCAGCATGGGGAAGTGGATACTCCCCGTAAAGATCACACACCTTCTACTCGGTACCTGCACAATAGCGTTAGATGAGGATGGAATTACAAACCTTGGCGACAATGGACTTTGTGGGTTCAGCCTCCTTGTAATGATTGGGATAGTTTTTATATTGATAGTTATAATCATTAGTAATATAAAGTATTTATTAGTGCTCGCCTGCTGCTAACATTTTAGTACCCTTATACAAAAGCCAACAATAACATCAATCAGCTTCTCATTAAAATAAAACTCAAGCAATGCCAATAAAATGCTAAAAGATGTTTTAAACATGTTCTGTTAGCATTCCAATATTCCTATATGCAGCTAGTACCAAGGTATGAGCCAATATACAGAAGCTCAGATGTTGTGTAATTTAAGCATAGGGCAATGTTAATTACAGCATGTCAAGCTATTAAAAAAATTAAATTAATAAAAGGAGATTTAACTTCATTTTTATTGCATACCAGTGTGAAATCCTATTCTGTTCCTCACAGTCAGATGCTGTATCATTTGGGACTTTCATAGCATTGTATTGTATGTGAAAGCAGTCCCTTCCCCCACTTTAGCAGCAGTAGACTGTTGAGAGATTGTTCAAAGATAAAAATACGTACCACGAAGTCCCTAAAATGTCATGATAAACGAACTCAAATGTCACTATTAAAATATTTCCTTTCATCAGTTTCACAGCACAGATCTCCCACTGCAATGCCAGAACTGACTCAACCTTGCTAATACTTCTATGGGAATACTGAATTTCTTTTTGAAGGTTGAATTTAAGACAATAGCAATGTGTGTGGCATAAAACTGAGATAGCCACCTGCAAAGGAGTTTAAACAGTACCCCCTGGAGAAAACCTCTTCTGTGTGACCCTCTTCTAGAGAGAAAAAATGAGGTCGAGTTCAGCACAAGCAGACCCCTGAAACAATTCTCTCCAGGCTTCTTTAAATGTGAAAGGCATCGTTTTGCTTTCAACTGACTCTGTTAACAGTCTTTGAGAAGGATAAAAAAGCAACATGGCATAAGAGAACTGATTATGAAGAAAACAGACGACTAAACGAGAAATTCAAGGGTACCAGATTTCTTTCCCCTTTGCCACTGTTATTCTATGCCTGGTTCCTAGTCAGCACAGGAAGAAAATGAAGGAATTTGCTTAAAGCAGCACCAGAACTAATACTACCAAGAAAACATTGTGAGTTTATTACAGGTAGTTTCTATAACGCTTCATGCTTTCCTCCCTCCGCCCCAGTTAACTCTTTTCCACACAGCTATGGGGGGGATGCAAGGCAACTGGGGAGCGAGGGCCGCGGGAAGGAGCCGGCCACACCATGGCCAGGGACAGAGCGGCTGGAGCCGCCACCAGCACTGCATAACCGGCCTGAGCCCTTCGGAGAGGGGTGCAAAATCAACACCAGCAATGCAACACTGTCAAATTCATAAGCAGCAATTTAGACAGCAAATATGTTGCTTGGGTTTCAGCAGCCTTAAATGCTGTGAGCGGCTTAACCTTATCTCCCAGTGCCACTGCCTTCCTGGAGTAATTGATGCTCGGAGTCCCCCAATTTCACATAAACCAGGCCACTCTGTTATTGTATACGCAATCTAACCGCTAGCAGAGACAGGAAACGGCGCTGAACCCAGATCAATAGACATGTCAACAGTAAGCTGCTTAATCTAATTCTGCCTATCTCATCTCAGAGCCCAGAGTTTGCAATTTTACTGCTAGGTCCCTCTGGCAGGAAATGGTTTGGAAAGTTTAGTCTTAAGAATTTTAAGCGATATGCTTATCCTTCAGGCTCTCAAATGTTTATTCAGCAGAATAGCTGCTTTAAATGTTTTATAAATGGCAGCAATGTAAACAAGGCACTCCTGAATTCCTTCACATATGAAAGCTATAATGGTGATTTCCTCAGCAGTGGACGGGGCGCTTAACACTCCAGCCAATTACACTTAAGGGTAAATTGCATTTGTACAGATGTACCAAACTAAAATAAACTCTGAAGATCAGAACAATTTTCCCGACCTCCCCTCCCCCACTCTGATGATATTCCCACATGGAAACTCTTCTTTTTTGGCAATTATATTGCTCCCTCTTCTTTTTTTTTGTTACGCACATGAAAATTATACATTTCTTTCTAAGTAGTTTCAATATCTAGACCGTTATAATATAATCTCTGACAATAAATTAAGAGCAGGTAACAGGAAACTGACACAGGCTCTCCCTGAGCAAGTAAGAGGGAGGAAATTAAACAGACGACATTTTTCTCTTCATTTTCATACCGCATTGACAGCACAACTCCATTCCTATTTAAAGGAAAATATCCACAAATGTAGAGCATTGCCCCAGACATCAGAGCTGGCCAAGAGAAAGGCTCAGCGAAGTGCCCAGGCAGACTGACGTGCCACTGTCACGGACATAGCACGGGCTTCCTTCCAAATCATCCCATGAGCCATGGGCCTGTCGCACCGTTACCAAGTATTTTACAGGAAAAAAAAAATATATATATATAGAGAGAGTATATTTTATATATATACATATATTTTATACACACACACACAGACATATATTAGTGTGTATATATATATATATATATATGGTATCTCTTCCACGTCCCAAAATGCCTGGGGTTTTCAGCTTCATCTGAACTACAGCCAAGCCATGTTGCATCCCTTGGGATGGTCTCACATTCAATTCAACGGGCAATAGCCATTGCCCACGGAAAGAAAATGTAAGCTCCCAGTTAACTTTGGAATCACAATTGATGGCTTCCAACCATGACGGACCTTTAAACTACTTTGACAGCCTATTTGTCACTGGAAAGCAAGCATAAACTTGTTCAGAGAGGAAAGATGGTCATGTGCTCCAGATACAGGACTGGGAATTAGAAGACGCGGGTCCTGTCTTCGGCTCTGCCGCAACCCACCTGTGTGAACTTGTGCCAGTCACGCTGGCAAGTAAGCACTTCAGTTCCCCATCCCTACAATAAAAACACCTTAACCGCACAGGAGAGCGGAGACGCTAGCTGCTTTATTGTGTGTGAAATGTTCAGGCACTGCGGTGTCGAGTGTTACAGAAAAGTCAACAAATGAACTCAATAAAGAAAATGTTACATAGGCCACTTTCAAACCCTCAACTGGAAATCATGAGACTGCTCCCACGAGTCTGTGCCTTGAAAATTAATTGAGCATAGAGTCCAGGAATAATACAGCTGAGACTAAAATTAAGAAATAGTAAAGTCATTACCACAATTTAGATACTGGCACATTACTTAACAAGCAAGTTGCTTTACTACTGGAAGTGTTACAACACACTGCATACTTCACATGGGGAAATCCTGCTAAATGGTATGCGGAGATATTCTCTGGAGTAAAATTTACAAATTCCATTTGATTTCCATGAGCTTATTTGTTCATTTAACGTGAACAAAACTCTTTTGGACAAAGACTCAAATGGAAAGAGTTTGCACAGCTAGCCTAGAATCTCTTCAAACTTCCCTACGTTCTGTTTATAAAAGTTTTAGTCCTTTGCTCTAAAAGCTGAAACTATAGAACATTTTCTAAAGATCAACTGCAGACCATGAATAATCAAAGACAGAGTTGAAGAGATTCTTTTGTCAACAATTCATGGACTAAACTGCAGCCATTTCCAATAAGGAACAATTTAGTAAAAATAATAAAAATCAGAGGAGACAGACAATCCATGAATATAAAAAGGACTAATTTAGTTCAGTTAGTTCACTTCAAATACAAACTTATGGCGTAACAGGCTATTTCTGTTTCAGACTTGTCCCACCCCCAGTTCACCTTTTCAAAGATGTAGTATATTCAAAATGCTAATTAACTACTATTCCTTTTAAACTCATGTATATCCCTACAAATCTGACAGTGTGGGGGTTTTACATGGATATAAGACAAAGAAGTTACATTCTCATTAAAATGCAAACAAATTAGAAAGATCTTACTTTAATCCCTCATAAACCAGTATTAGAACAAGCATACATCTCTCTCAGCAAAATACTTACACCAAACTGCAGCTAAGCATATGAAAATATTTCTAAGAATGGTGAAATCAAGGGTGACCCACTCACAGAGATCTGCATTTGAGGGGCCAACCCGCACATTCTCGAGATTAAACTGTGGATTTTGTGTCCTCACTTTTCATTCAACTTCTTCCTAGAGAACCAATTCTGATATACTGCTAAATAGTAATTAGCCAATTTTCAGTGCCACAAGCTGGAAATAATCCATTTTAACAGTTCATATATTTAAAAAAATCTAATTCCTTACAATCATCAGGTTGTGCAACAGTGAAAATGATCTAACCATCATGCACGTACTCCTTACTATTTGCCACATATAGTAACAGTTCTCAATTTAAATGAAGAAGTGATCTTTTTGGAGGAGGGATTCTGTTTTTGCATCCATTTGTTTTACATCTACAAGGAGAGCTGTTGGTCACTTTTGCAATGCAAATAAATAATTACTCCCTCTGATCTGGAACAAAATAAGGATACTGGGAACTCAAAATCTTTCCAACTCGAATGTAAAAGTGCAAAACAAAAGCATGTACAGAATCTTCCTGTCAAATGGTAACACTTCTGCTTAAAAAATGAGAACATGCTTTGCAGTTTTGAGCGGGGTAACTAATATTTAAGGATTTACAAGTTGGCTGTATGAAGAAGAGTTGCGTAGAGGAGGTTTGTGTTAAGGTTTGTTGTGTAAAAATTTTGGAGAACTTTACAACTGGAAAAATGTTATTATTCTGCCATATTTGACATATGCATACATATCCATATTCCATAACCCATGATACAACCCATGTATTTTAGGCTCTGAACATTTAAGCATTAGACAAATTTTATGAAACTAGATTGTAGCAGATTGCAAAGTTTAGGTTTCCTACTTCAAATCTCAGTCATTTAGTCACTTAGGAACACCTTTAGTTTCAACAGTCAGTGTTGGACAATCTGCCTAAACCATTACAAAAGAGAGTTATAAAGATGGATATAAAAGATTGTTCCAAAATTTGAAATACATGTAGCTCACCTGGGGCAAAATATAAAATGTACACTTTCAAAATATACACAGCTCCTCAGCTGGATAGTCACACTGCTACACTAACATCACATAGATTTTTATGATGTCCTGATCTTTCCAAAGAAAAATCAGAACTAGATCCCTTTTTTAAAATTCTCACACCATCATCTTGAAGATATCACTGTTAGTGTTACCCTGACTTGTAGGAGACCAGATTCAGATTCAGACCCTGCAAACCAACAGGCTAAACACCTGAATGTAGGTACTTATGAAGTTTTTAGAAGTACATCAGCCTTTGATTTGGTATATAGTTCCCTGTGAGATTGGTAACATTTAGATGTCTAAACCACCTAGACGTTTCTGAAACTCCTATTGCATGCCTAAAATCTTGCTTTGGCTAGTCTGTAATATTAATAGTACTTACACATTTACACAGCTAGCAGTTGTCATTACTTTATGACTTTACTGATCCAGGAGAAACTGCAAGCAGTCCTTCCAAAAGGACTAAGTCAAATTGATGGGTAGTTGTCTTTTTGACCCTTTTGTTTAACAAATGCATCAGTTGCTTTGTATCTGGACTTAGATAAATGACTTTCAAATTAAAAGAAACATTTTTATGATTCACTGCAGTAGCTTGCTTTTTGTGCTTTTCTTTTTTCTGATACAAGGTTGAAAGTGACTGGTAAACCTTTTAAGGTTATTGAAACTAAATTATTAACGCTGTGTTTCACCTTCCTTTTGTCCTTTTCATGGCATTCTCCATGATTGCTTACTGCTACTCCATTCCTACAAGTTGTAAATCAAATGAAAAATCTTTAAAGTACAAAACCATCTGATTAAAATTTTCATCCACAAGGGAACCACAGACAAGACAAGAAGCCACATTATGCAGTTTTTACTTTTAAAACATCTGACAGTCTTTTTTTTCATGTGCGTGAAAATTGAGCACTTTCATCTTTGGAAGCAACAAAAAGGATGATTCTCACTCATAAAATCCATTTGCAACCTTCAGAACATCTTTGATATTTTCCTTTATTGCATAACTGCATTGGTGCATTATATGCAGCCATAAAGTGTTGTGACACTGAGCTGCTCTCATAATGTGCTGTGACACAAACCTAGTCTGGACAGATTTGAACTTTTCCTAGCTGAAATCTGTACAGTTCACAGGTTTGATGAGATTACGCATCAAACTCAGCACCAGATCATTCAGCAGATAGTCGATACTATCTGGGCTGTTGGAAACAAACTTATGACATGTGGTAAACCATGATCAAAAGGTTTAAGAAAAAGCTATACTGAATACTTTTGAGGGAAAAGATACATCTTTAAGAAATGAACTCTACCTAGAGAAAAGTCGAATACTAATTTACATTTTTGTGAGCTTTTTAATGCCATGCCTATCTTATCTAAGGTATGAGTTTATTTGACAGTATATTTCTGAAAAGTTGGCAAACAATTTTCCTTAATGCTGCTTTTCAGCAGAGCACAGAATGATCCAACTCCCAAGTTTTCAAGATCCGAGCTCTTGATACTCCAAAACAGAGCAAATGAAGCAAACAGCTGCATTTCAGTTTTCATTGGATTTTGTAGCTGCTGTATATTTATGATCTATTAGGTTGGCACAAACTAGCTGCACATATATGCCACAGAGGTAAGAGATTTGTTTCTGCAGTAGTGGAGCTCCTGGAGCACAGCTGTAACACCAGCTTGAGATATGAGCAGGCCCTGAGGAAAGCCTGTGGTGCTGATACTACAAAATTTAACATCTGATAACATATTAATGTCTGATAAAACAGGCAGATTTCATTATTGAGGTAAGAAGTTATAGAGAAGCACAGAATTCCCACTAAAAAGCAGCACTGTCTGTGTGCTGAGCTAGGTTCTTATTAATCCAATCAATATACTATTTGAGTAAAACAGCATCAACACGGTGTCCCGTAAGCTGATCATTTCAGTTATGAATCAAGTATTCAGGATAGTAAGGGCCAAAATCACAGAAATAATTTCTTCCTAATCACACGGCATGTGATGTAGCCAATGCTTCTCTTAAGACTAAGATCAGCCACAGAGTATGAAGAAGGCAAGGTTACCAAGGAGGAAAGCTTTCCTGCACAGGTAGCTTCAAGAAAGCATCCCAAGAGCTCACATAGACTGACTGAAATGTCTACAAAAAAGACCATGTTTATGTTGATAATGCTAATCAAGAGACATTTCTCCATGAGGAGGAGGTCTCAGGGGTAGGTTTGTTTTTCCGTTTTCTTTTTTTTCTTTCTTTCCTTTAAGGTATCCAGTTGTGTTTTACCTTTCATACAGAAGAAAAGCCTGTTTCTGGGTGGGAGAGGAAAGTCCTGACAACAGATTTCCTGTGGGAAGGTACATGCTTTTTGTGATCCACAGAGGGGGACTAACCCTGGTGCAGTGACTGAAGAAAGCACCTGGGAGGACCAGCGCTGCGAGGAGGAAGATGGAAACTGGACACCATACTGCACCTATTCTGCAGCACTCTTGCTTTTCATTCACGCATTCAAATCTGTATTGCTATGTCCTACTGAAAAGCAACGTGGCAATATTTTCTTGTGGAAATCGGAACAAGCCACATAAGGAATGAGGGAGCTCTTACAGCTTGTATTTTTTGAACAATTTGTTTTTTCAGATCTGTTTGTCTTCCTTTCCCCTTTTTCTTTCTGCCTTTGTTTTGATGTTCAGGCACTTAGACTCTCACAATCAATCAGAGCAAAGTAGCTCCTATAAACCTGCTTGGAGGAAAACATTTTCCTCCTCAGCCCTCCAACCTGTTCCCTGGAAAGCAGCTGTTTCTCTATATATACAGGGCAATACCACCTGAAAAAAAGAGTATGACATTACAAGACAGGAGAAGTCATCTCAGTTCTGCCAGTTCTGTAGAACTGGGACATATCTAGCAAAGGATACAGTTTAAATGATTTTGGAGGTCTGTTTATACAACACTCATTAGAAGAGTCACTGGACAGCATACAGAAAGTTGAGGGCATAGAGAGCAGGGACTCCTCAGCCAGATGCCCTCACCTTCAGGCAAAGATTCATTGTCTCTTTTTCTGGCCCAGGGAATTTTTTGCTGTAGAGCGGCATAGTTTTGACAAAGGGGAAGAAAGTGATGCAGCGCAAATCACCCCCATGCAGACCAGTCGTAGACTGGCGGTGAGAGTGCTCTCGGGAAAGCGGTATCTCTTTGACCACTCCAAGGTGGATTCAGGTCTCTCACTTCCTCAAAAGCGCATTATCCATTCTCATGTTATATAACGCGATTGGCTCCTCTTAGCTCCACCAGGCACAATGACACATTGGAAGAGCCTGGCACTGAGTCAGTGTACGCTAGCAGTGCTGGAGCACACAGATGGGAGTGGGCAGGGAAATGTCAAGCTGCTTGGATTAGAACGGCCTCGGTCACGCGCAGATGCCGAAGTCAGGGCGCGTGAAGAATCCTAAATTAAACACGAGGCATCCTACTCCATTTAGGCACCTCAGTGTTTTGGCATTAGTCGAGCAAAGTTCTTGGATATCACTTTCAGATTCAGCTTTCAAGCTGAAAGGTCTTGTTTTAGGTTTAAGTGGTTTCATAGATCTACCTCCCGCTAGAAAAGGTATCTTGTCCTGGAAATGAGATAAACCCGTCACATAACAAATGTGATATGAAATTTAAGTCTTCAAATCACTTGGAACACATACACATAGTTAACATTGCATTATTAATGTTGCCAGTTCCCTTGGGGGCAAAAGCAATCTTCCCATCTTACTCTATGTTTGGCACCTTTTTCATCTAATATATTTCAGTAATTGGGCATTTGTATTCCTCATCTAATTTTAACAGAACCAGCAGAAGCTGCATTTTGAATCTATGAGATCAAGCTGGCAAGTGGCATGAGTGGGTACTCAGATAATAATAATTAAAAGAAATTAACATTAGCTGTAGCAAGTAATGCCTATGGATGAACTCAGCTTGATAGGATGCTTTGAGAAGGAGTTCACTTAAACTGTCTTCACTCCCTCGCTCTCTTTGACCATAGAAATAACACTCAGGACAAAGTACGTTACAACCTATTTCCAGAACCAATTGTCTAGCAAAGAGACAAATAGAGGAGTACTAAAACAAGAAGCACTAATGCCTGACAGTCTACATACACTTGCTGAACCAAATGAGAGTGATCTATAGTCCGACTCCAGAGTGCCAGGGCTGCAGAGGACAATGGCACTGGCAATATTTCCAACTCAGACATTTATTTACCCAGTTACAAACAGCCAAATCACCACTACAACAGATGGAGAATGTATTTTATAAAGAAGCCGTAAGAAACATCTAAGGACCAAAACATTATGTTCTCATTATGCTCCTCTGCACTTTTTTCTTTCCTAATACTACTCTCTCCTCTATAGGATATTTCAATTTGTACTTATTTCAGACTTTTTCAAAGCCCACATTTTCCTTCAAAGCAAGCTTTGCACAATTTTTGCATCTCATATGAATGTCTGCATATTATTCCACCACTTCTCCCTGAACACCTATGGTTTTTGTTGGAGATTACTTTCAGTTCAAACTATTTTCTGTCAGCATTTCCTCCCTTCTTCTCTATCTTCCCTAACTTCCATTACTGGATCTCATTCTGCTATACCTTCGATAAATGACATGCTTTCACTGCCTTCCTTTCCATTTTCTTTGTACTCTCTTGGTCTTCTCCCTGACTCAAGGCAAGAAGCAGGTCCAGTTCCTTTTCTACGCATGACTTAAAGGAACATTCTGAGAGGGATGGGTGAGAATTTGACTATTTCACCTTTTGAATAGCAATAAAGCATTAATCTTTTCTGTATTGTGCTTCTGTATATCAATGCCAAGTCAGAGACCAACTACAAACAGTAGACCTTCTCTGACAGATACTTTTAAAAAAATAATTTAACCTCAATTCTCCTCCTGCAAAGGTTATTTTTCCAGTTGATTACAGGAGTCACTTTATAGATTAGAGGTACCACGATGTTTAGAGTGCTCAAACACAAAAAATGGCAGAAAGGACAGTACTACCATAACATCTGCTTTTTTTTTTTTTAAACCCATCCTAACTGAGACTTTCAGAATCCGCCTTGCTCCTCACACAACTTTCACAGGGAGAGGATATATACGAAACACTTAAACATGGAAAAAATGACTTCTTAAGAGAGCTTCTACCCTATTCCTAAACAGCAGGTCATTGTTCCCTTGCCTTGGATAGATTTAGCTGTAGGTCTTTATTTTATTCAAAGATCTCTTACTTACCAATGCCCTGACCTTGGCATCTGTGCTGCTACTCCTAAAGCTAATGTGATCTGCTCACACAATGCCGACTATTGCCAAAGAGCATAAGCAGCCTTAGTGATGTCACTGAACTCATTAAAGATATAGTTGACTTCTTGGCCCTAGAAAACTTAATTATTAAATGTAACCTTAGCTGAAAACAGTAGTGCTTGTTGATAAGCAAAGCAAAACAATAGGTGTTTTGTTCAAACATAAAAATAGTACTTGACCAATAAATAGGAGCTCCCACTTTATAGCTGTGGCAAACTGTAGTTTAACTGTGGAATTCCTGAGATAATTGATATAAAAAAAGAAGGGAGTATTTTGAAATACAACCACATGCATACTTTGAAAATCTAATTCCTACTGCAATTCACAGCATTAACAACAGGTCTAGAAACCTCAGTGGTTCATTTTAGTAAATGGCAAATGCTGCACATTCTCACTCTGAAGATCTATTAGAAAGCTCACCCTAATGCAAGACTGTTATAATCTATCTTCTGAAAATTATTTTAAAACACAYCTTTTATAGCAAATGCAAAACACAGTAACTGTGTTGTAAATGTGACTGCTGTATTTATTTGTTGCTATAGCTATGGATTGCAAATTTAGAAAGGAAAAATACACTTCACATACTACCACTAAGAGCCTTATGCTTCCACACAACATGCCACCTCCCCCGGTGATATATAAATCACAGCACCGTTGAGTCAGTTTCTTTCTTTTAATTTAAATTTTCTTTTAATCTTTTTCTTTGCATTTGCTCTTTGAAATTTCTTAATTATGACCTAAGATTTAATGTATTTATTTTATCTCTGATTGTACACAAAAAAGAAAAAAACCTACCCAAAGACTTCTGGGTCACTGCAGCCCATCAATAAAATTTACACACACACCTAACTCAGAGAAACCAAGTACTCTTGAAATAAAAATGCTAAAGGAACAGTTAAAAAGTAGAGATTTTAAGTGAACATTCTCCAGGGTCAAGACGCTATCTTCAAATTGCCTGGAATATGCCTAAAATATTTATGGACATCTTTCCCTCTCCTTCTGTCTCTATAAAGTAAGTTGAAAACAATGCTCTCCAAACAGTGAAAGGCTATACTGAACAGAATATAAAGCCCTAACTACTGAATCCTCAAAATAACTTTACTGTGTTTGGTGCAGCTTTGTAGATATTTCCTCTGGTTTATAAAACATGCCAGATTCAGTCACCTTGACCAAAAACCAGATGGTTCACCTCCATTTCAATAAAGCAGATTTTCCTAGGAAGAGAATGAAATTTCTATTATTTGAGCCATTTAAAGCTAGGTTGACTAAAGTTACCCTAGTGATTACTCTATGGAGAACAATGCTGTAGAGATAACATTAAACTCTGCAGAAGCGAATACAAGCCTTTCACATTTTTTTCTTTAGGTTTTGCAGCCCAGTTTTGTGAAAGAATTTTCTCTCCTTCTTACTACATGCTTCAGGATTTCACAAGAAATTTTTGCACGAGATCTGATCAACCTCAATCTAGAATCTACCAGTTAATTTTTTGTAAAGCATCATTCTAGGTTTGAAGAATACCTGCTGATGGCATTGAGAAATTAGTGCCAAAATTCTACTTCTCAGACCAACATTAATCAGAAAGAAATGAATATGCCCAAGCATTGTATATAACAGTTTTATCATGTAAGAAAATAACACTAAAATATATGTGAATGGTTTAAAATAACTGTAGTTAAAAATACATAGTACACCAGGGAAAGGTAGTTCTAAGGGAAGTGAAATCATGCACACATATGTGAGCTTCAAAGAGATAAAAGCACTTTTTTTGTGAACAGAGTGGGCATTTCTGACAGATGCCAAGGTCAAATCACCTAACCTTTACATCTAATACAAACAGTATTACAGCACTCTCTACACGTATGTGTTGCAAAAAAATGCACGTGATTTTAAACTTTTAACCACAGATTACAGACTTGCTTCCTGTGACATTTTTTAAACAGATAGTCAGAAGTGAAGATGAAAGAAAGCATTTTTTGTGATCCATTGTTCATAAGAGAATGTTATCTTTGCTTTGTTTAAGTGTCACTGCTTGCTACAGTAATGAGCAGAACAGAATATCATAAGGGTTAAGCCTTTAAATGAATAGATCCAGAAAGGGACACAATAACATTTTAATGCCTAGCAAGATAGTAAACACTGTGCGTACTTGAAGGCCTTACTGTTTAAGGTCTCTTTTAAAAAAAATTGTATAAATTTCAAAGCAATAATTTTGATGTCAGAGTTTGTATCACTGCTGTATAATTACCTAATGCCTAATGTGTCCTTTTATGGAAGAAAAAGCATCACGTAATCACACCCCTTAACTACAAAATACATATAATCCCTATTTATATATCTACATAGTCCAGTAAAAAATATGCCCATTATAATATTCTGTTAACTGAACGGGGCTAAAAATTTTAACTATCTAATTTTTTTCATAACTCTTCTTTTCTGCCTCTCCTGCTGCTTCTGTCTCTCTCATCCATCTTATAGCATCTGTACCATAACTATATGCAGTAAGGGGTCAAGATTTGTTATTTGCTGTATAGTTACACCTAGCACAGCGGGGCCTGAGCTACATGGTGCTTCTGTAATATACATGTTAAATCAAAGACCAAACAGCAGGCAAAGGCGTACAGAGAAGGGCAATTCAGCTCTCCCTGGGCTTTCTCTGAACACAGAGAAGTTCAAGGAGCAGGATTTGGGGACTCAGTGCTGTACTGAGAGTATACTGCTCCATTTCACAGCCCTGTTTTCTCTTGAAAAGCTCTTGGTTTGTTTTGACAAACTTGTGATTTGGTGCGAGGAACCAAAGGACTCACAGTTTTCGCTGATATTACCATGTCCCACCTTTGAAATATATCGGCCCTGCATTCACGGCATGTTGCAGGGTCCCAGACACCATTCTGTTTACCATTATACAAGGGCTGTATTTTATGTCTGTGCTGGCCAATGACATTCCATGGCAAAGCACAAATTAATTGGAATAAAATATAATTTTGTAAGAAATTATTATAATCATATTTTTTCTTTATAAAGTGGATTACAACTTCCTAACTACAAATTAAAAAATAATATGAAAGAGACTAAGAATTACTTGAACACTCTCTCCACTCAATGTTTTTTTTATGAATGCAAAGAATGTGCTTAATTGCTTCAGCCACTAGAGATGGAAAACAAATATGTCTAATCCTTTAAAATAAACTATTGTAGGTGTCAAGACTCTGACCACTGAATTGTTGCCAGGTAGCTCAATCCCATTCCTTTCAAATTAAAAATAGAATTTGAGTTACTGCTGCTCTGCTCTAAACAGCAGGGGTTTAAACAGAAGAGTGAAGGATATTGAACAATTACAGCAAAAAAGCAAGAACATGTCAACTACATCCACTCTGTCTTTTTTTGTGTTTCTACACCACAGGCACTTACAATCCTGAGCAGAAGCAGTTGAGGAAGTAAAAGCATCTGCTTTACCTTGACCAGCTCAGGTTCAGTCAGAAGGAGCCCAGGTACTTGCCCTTATATCTTCTCCCTTGGCATCACTGCCATTGCTTGGGTTGCCCTCTTTGGTCTGCAATACCAAGCAATCAACTTACTTCTATTTATTCTGTCCAAGATGATCCTCATATTTTCCTTTTACTGATGTCAAACTGTAACACGCACTTGTAATATCAAAAGAAGATTTCTGATTAGCTACTGCAATATGTCTTTTCATGTCACCTTCATTTTCTTGCAGGTCATCCACTTTCACAATGCTGAATACACCTAATATAGTTTCTGAGGATAAACACATGCCCATGCCTATTAATGCTGGTCTAGTAATATTTGCATAGCATTTGGTCAACAATTTCCAACGCTGAGACCTCCTCTTAAGCACCTAAATCAAAATGAGTCAATTCAGCGCAGAAACCCCACAAATTTGTTTCAAAATCATGGATATTACATGTCAGTGAAAATAAGTCTTACTGGATTCCAGCAAACGGATGGCGGCATTAAATATCTAAACTGGAAAATGTCGTCCTAAGTATGAACTTCCTAAATCGAAATGCTGAAGTGATCCTTATAGAGTGGCTATTTTGTCAATTACAGTAATGACAGAGAATTAAAATCTTATCTAAAAGGTATAAGCCCCCTAACATAAGAGAAATTTACGGGATTTGAAACAGTATTACCCTATATTTTACTTAATGGCAAGCTATTAACATAACAAAATAAATACAAATATCATGGAAATATGTCAAAAAGGAAGCAGGTCTGATTCCCTACATGAGAGCTCTTTGTATTAGTCTAGCATAAAGAGGGAGAGGCACAGCACTATATGAATGTGCCTTTGGCTGCAGGATCACAAAAAAAGGGTGAGGCAAATTAAGTGCTCAGCATCACCCAGTCATGCCCCTTCCACGGCCCCTTCATCCCAGTCCCTGCTCTATGCTCCTAACCTTTACCTCACACCAGCTCCGGTGATCATCAGGCTCTTCACGAGACTTGTGATGCCACTAGCCCAGCAGAAAACTCACTGAGGTAGAAAAGACAGTTGCCTGTGCCGTCAGGGAGCAGAACAGCCCTGTGGCTCCCGAGTTGGCACTGGGAGAAGGTGAGACCACCAAAAATGGAGGAAGCCACCAGGGCACTGAAACACTCCTCTTCCCAGTGGCTGTGAAACATCACACCAGCTGAGATGTTTATGGAAGCAGAGCATTAGAGCAAATGGGAATGGGAATGGATTCTATACAGAGATAGGAACATCAGTGATTACATCTTTAGGTTCACTTTCGCCATGACACGGACGTCTCTATATACAATGTCTTCCAGTGAGCTAGAAAAACTACAAAACCAAGGAAACCTTAGAAATCACTGCAGTCAAGAAGCTTCATACGATAATGATCTAGTTCAGTAAAGTTTCTGAAATTCCGAATTAAACAGTTTGATTGTTAAAGTCATGTTTCAAAAAGGAGAAGCCACAAGATAAACAGGAATAGCAAGTAGAAAAATGCTCTGAAGTGTAGTAACTAACCATTTACTTTTAAAATAGTATAGGATCCCATCTAAGGCCGATTGCATTCATGGGCATATGTTACAAAAGTTGGCATACTAATAGCCTACACATATGGATGCAACAGAAATAATTGAAATCAAATTAAAGACAAGAGGAACCTGAGGTCACAAAGAAAAATCTTGAAAAAGGTATTTACAATGCAATAACAACAACAAGCACCCCAAGCTAGACTCTCTGCATTCATAGCTATCTACATTTGAAAGGAAATTCATATTCATATTCCCCCCCAGAACATACTCCCTCTGTTCTTCCAAAGTCAAAGAAACTCATCTCTAAACTAATGCAATTTTTCTCACTATGCTTTTCAGCAGCTGTCTTTCCTGATTTCTAACCAAAGCTCACGATAACTGGCTTTGGCAACAGACTGTCGTTTCCCAGATGAGTAAGTAAACAAAGAATTTTTTCACCTCTTCCACAGAACTCTGTATGCATTTTGTGTCTTACCAAGAGGGAACTGATGAGTTCCGTATCTGGTCAACACCTCAAATATACTTAATGAAGGAATGTCAGAGGTCTATGATATTTGTTTACTTCAAAATGTAGACAGCTACATGACAAAGATAAATGTCAGCCTGGGAAACAAAAAATTTGACCATAGCAATTTATAAGAGTAGAAAATGAGAAACCTTTAGACAACAATTGATTTAGATTTGACTGAGAAACAGGCATATGAAGAAAAAGTAAATTGACGCATCATAAAAAATCTCCACTTGGGGTTATTCTAAAGTATTCTTTAAATAGGGAGAAAAAAAGCTCATCACAACAACAACATTCACTGAAAGATGATATTGATTTAGTAGGCAGAGCCTGAGGGATGTCAAACCAGAAAATCACTATAATCAAGTACAAAGGAAATTCATCATGGCAAAAAGGAAGTGGGTGGATGCAACAAAGCTCATGAAAGAAACAAAAACACCACTGCCTGCTGTTAGATGCATTCTTTAAAGAACAAAAACAAAAACAAAGTGAATGCTAGAATGATTCCTAAGCAGTAAATAAACATATGAAAAATCTAATGGATAGATAGTGTGAAAAAGTAATTAGGATATAAACTGTATTTTACTGATGAGACATTACAGAGTTCTTCAAACAACTGTATCTTGTAACTATGTTCTAAAGACAATTTTTATATTGAAGACTCAAAATCAGAATATTTAAAAACATAGTATTCCCATTTGTTAGAGAGATTGCATAGAGAGAAAATCTATGCTAAACCCACCATTCTAAATTACTTTTCTATAATGAAACTGAAGAGTAATGAATAAAGTCCAGCAGAGGCCAGGCTGTTGATAACTGACAAAATAGAAAACTTCAAATATCCTAGGACAGGAAAGATTAAGTTTAATATGTCTCAAATGTATGGGTTTAAAATAGTTTCATTCAACATTTATTCTCAGTCTTGAATAGAAGAGGAGGAAGAGGGGAGATTAAATGGCAGGTGAATTGAATGTTTCTTTTGGTGGTAATAAAATCTAGAGCACTGATGGGATGTAATTTAATCTGAACTAGCACAAATCACTTATGTTCTTCTCCAAGAGCTGCGTGGGACATAAGGCCTGATCACTCAGTGCAATCTGGGAGCAGGAGCTGTTAATGCACACAACACAAAACTATTCTTTGCACCAGGAAAAGCGTACAATACTGGGTCCTAACACAGAGCCTCAGTGAGAGGTTCTGACAACCAATGTAGGAAAATAAGATTTAGAAATGTTTTATATTTTTTAATGCCCTGCTTTTTGCACATTCAACTCAAGAACATTTCTCTGATGCACAATACTACAGTAGTCATGGGCTGCAAGCAGTTGAAAATCAGGTCAGAGAAGTTTAATACAAAGCACTCAGAAAACAGGCACACAATATCAGGCCATACAAATTTAGTACGCAAGTAGCATAATTCCTGTTCCCCTCCACAGCCCTAAACTGTGCTACACTACATAGTAGGTAAGGCACTGAAAAGTAGCAGGCAGCCTGCGAGTGGTGGTAGCTTTCCATATTGCTGCTGCTAAGTGGTAGTTGTCAGAGCCACCACCAGAGCCAATACCACCACCTGCCATCATCAGTGGTGTTACTGGTAAAATAACTTAACATAACATAAATATTGGGTACTTGCATGATAACTATCTATAGCTTTAGGGCACTGTTCTTCACTATTGTCAGTAAAGAGTGTATTGTCATAGATTTAAATGGCAACCTAATGTATATGTTATTACATATGGAACTAGACAGCCAGTGGGATTCACCTAATAAAATAAAGACATCTGCATCTATGTTATTCATCTTAGTCAATTAACGTAAGTAAGACACTGTTAGGAGATATTTAGCTGGCTTGCTTAGGCATCTGCTTTAGGATGAGGTAAATCACACCATAGATCTCTCTGACTGTATTAATTAGATTTTAGATTTTTTTTTTTCTATAAGCAAAGCTCTCAGTGACTAGCTTAGTATATATTTACATCTAATTGGATAAATCCTATTTGTTTTGCCAAGCACCTGCAACTGGAGAGTCAAGAAGTCAGTAAGCTGTGTATGCAATTAAGTTCACAATACTACAGATTTTTCAGTTATGCATTTTTCCCTTGTTCTGCTTTAGATTTTCCAATTTGAAAGAAATAAGAAGAGTTGGATTAGATCACAGAAAAGGTCTAGTCTGTATCTTCTAACAGTGACAAACAGGAAATATCCAGGGAAGAGTACACACATATAAAGAAGCCTCTCTGATATACACTTCCAGTCAATGCAATTTGTATTACAGACTTCTTTAGCTGGTTTGATATTTTTTGTTTAAGCAGAGATAACAACTTAGCCCTCATAGAGTTTCAATAACAATTGTCTGTGTGATGCTTCAGAGTTGCAAAGCACTTTACAAGTGCTAAATATCACTATTCAATRTATTTCACTTGCATTAGAGATTTGATGATGAAATGCTCAGATTTAATATGCCTATCACTTGTATGAGTACAAAATAATTCATCCAAAACTTGAAGTCTATTAGCTGCCAACCAGTCTAACAACTTACATGATCTTCTGATTAAAAGCACCCTGAAGAATACTGCAATAATAATGAGGTGTTTCTTAGAGAATCCAAACCAATATACTTACTTTAAAATACTTATTATAACAGCAGTTTAAACATAGTAGTTACAGCTTTTATTTTTCAGACATGCAAAAGCTAAACATTTTGCCTCTTTGGCAAAGCTACTTCTGTGTGAATTTTCAGAGCACTAGCTCTGAAGTTGCAACTTCCAATAGCATATTTAGTTTGTGTGAAGGACAAGCTAAATACTCCATTTTGAAGTATTTTACCCAAAGAGTACTTACAATAAATGCACTCACCTCCAACAGCTCTCCTTTTCTTTTCCTTGGCTCCTAGTCCCAGCAAAAGTTTTCCAAAACTTAGTTTGTAAATATATTAGCATTATAAAAAGAAATGATTTTTACTGGGAAAATATTTCTAATAAATCACCTAACTTTACATGACTAGCAGAAAAATAATAATGTGGGTACAAAAAAGAAAAAAAACTTAGTGAAGTCAGGGACTTTTCATCAAAGAGAGTCTATGCAAGACCACATAACAGTCAACACAAAAACGCTCAATGAGTTGAGACGGTTTCCCCTGGCTGCACAACAGAACTGGAAGGAACCTGAAGGTCATTAGTCTGAGCAGAATCAGCTGTCCCTGGGTTAGTCCTGACAGCCTCACCTTGTCCACAAAGATTTCTGACATTGAGGGAACCCACAGTCACTACAGTCAATGTATTCCAGTGCTTCACCCTCCTTAACAACAGACAGACACCTTTTTCTGATGTTTAATTTGCACTGTAAATCTACTACTTTTTGTCCTATATACTACTAATAGGAAGAATAGATTATTCCCTTCTTTCGAGCAGCCTATATCATCATATCAGGGTGGCTCTCGGAGTTAGACACTAGAAAAGATCAGCACTTAAAAGAGACGTGTGTCATATTGAAAATCTTTTAAGAACCAATTTTCCATTAATAATTATTGCATACTAAGTAAAACAAAAATCTGTTTGTATTTCTCCCATGCTAAGTCCTTTGTTATGCTGGCATTGCCAACATATAATATTTAAAATTTATGTTACTTATAGAGCCAACTATAATTATCTAGTGAGAAAAATTCCATTACAAGTCTTAAAATAATCTCTTATTCCATTTTAAGGAATCAGCTACATTATGCAATGACTTCCTTAGCAATATTACAATTGCTGAGATATCAGAATTCTTATATGCTTTTTCAAATTATTCTTTGAACAATGTCTCCCTCAGTCTACCATATACTACACTGTCTATATAAAGAGCAGGAATCCTTACAGTCTTATAGATTCACAAAATGCTTTATCAAATAGTTTCTCATCTTGCTTGAGTAATGGTATTGACAGAACTTGTAGGAGTAGAGGACTGAATACAATTGCTACTTTGCCCTTGAAAAGCAAATTCTTCTCTAGCAGCTGTTCATGTTCAGTCAAGAGGTTCAGCCACAAAATAGGGCTACCATATGCAAATGAAACTGCTGGGAAAATGTCTGAAAAAAATATGTAGTTTTTCAAACTCAAGTTTGAGTAGTAGACACTGCACAACAGAGTTTACTCAAAAGCTACCAACGTAATTAATGCAATCTTTCCACTGAAGCACATCATCTTTTAGAGTACAATATGAAAACAGTATCTTTCTTAAAAAACAAAAACAAACAAACAAAAGGATTATCAATGTTCATTTTGAAGTTAAAACTAATTGTGTCTATGGCTCTACGATGTTTAAACAGCCATTGGGAAGGAAGCAGCTGATTAAGATATGGCAGTTACTGACACATTGAAGAAACCTTTAAAGAATTACATTTTGGAATTAGTGAAATAGAGCGTACTTAGTTAATGATTTTTGAGTCTTCAGAAGAATACAACCCCAGAAACATTCTAAAACTAACTCTACTCAACAAACTGAATATTTACTGCTTTTCTTCTTGCATATAATCCTGCCCAAGAAAACAGCATATAAAGGCAGAAGTAGGACTCATATCCACAAGTGTGAGTCTAAGTTCCCTTTCCAAATAATGGGAGAGACAGGCCATGCAAGGTCCATATACTTGATAACTAAAATCCTTAATAAAATTCTTTTAAAAATATTCATGTTTAATATATAAACATTTAATATTTAAATAACATTTAAGTAACATTTAAGTGCATTAGAGTTCATAGAGAGAACACAATGGCAATCCAGACATTACCATGTTCAGACATAATACTTTGTCTTCTTATAACACAGGAAAGAGGACAGAGAATGATCCAACCAACAAGAAAGGACAGACAAGCACAGTGGTTCTAATCCTGATCTTGCATGCAGAAGATGCAGATTTAACTGTCTGCTGCAAACTGCTGTGATTGCAGCAACTAAGTCACTTTGGGAACAACAGCAATTTAGGAGCCTAGACATGGAAAACTAAGAGCCCAAAGACCTATCCCCATAGGAATGGTCGATATGAAAAGGCCCAAGAGCAACCTTGCATCCTTCTGGATGGGAGTTAGAGGCTGGGTAGCATGCTCTAGGATGCCCAAAGTGGCACTAAACACCTATGTTTAGGCATCACATTTGTCTTTCATGGGGTATTCACACATCTAATTTTCAGCAGCTATGTTAGGAAAACCAGATTTCCTGCACAGACATTGGAGGAAGGCATTTTCCTAGAATGCCTGTGGAGATAACATCTCTGTCCATTGACTAGATATAAATTTCTCCCTCCTACATTAGAATAGCTATAGTAATTGTGTGTGAACAGCCTCCTCAGTGCCTCCATTTTATGAAAATTACAGCATTTCCAAATCTCACTCAAATATTGTAAAGTTAGATACCAAAGTGATGCTCATTCACTATGAGACCGGGGGCATATAATGACATAAGAGCAAAAGCCTAAAGAACTATGGACAACCAGATCTTCATGAATGGACTTCCATTTGTACCATGCACAGAGAATAAACTTGGTCTATTTTGGACTTAATGAATTAATCTCAACTTCGTAACTAAATGACCTCAGGGCAGGATTAATACATATGGGTAGGGAGTATTTACAACTCTGCCTCTAGCCATCTCACTTAGATGCTCTGAATTGCCCTCCTGAGAATACTGCTTCTCTCCTTTGACTATATAGGTAGTTTGGCTTCCTAATTTAGCCATGAATAAGCTCCTTTTTGAAGCTTTGAATTATTTTTGATGGAACCTCTGTGGCTTTGGCTAGAACACATCCTGACAGATTTAGATCCAATGGAATCACATCAAATTGGAGTATTTCAGAGACATCCACTCATATTTCAGAGCTATCCATCCATCCTCCAGTAGCTGAGACCAGAATTTAGAAAGAGGAATTTGGGATCTAAACAAGTTAATGATGTTTCTTTAAATTCTCTACATTTCACCAAGTTCTCTCTCCAACTCAGTGAAATTTTCTAATTTGACAGTTAGATCCATAAACCATCATGACTATCTTAATACTATCAACAGCCTAAGTGCAGTATCAAAGTTCAGTTCATTGAACCATCAAATAATATTTGCATTGGGGCATTTTCTCCCCTTGATGAGTACATGTAAGACCTAGTTACATTAATCATTATATATATTGAGAAGCAAATGTAATCCATTGTATATTCATCCTGTCCAAATGTATCAATTATTCAGTCAGAAAGGTCTAACTGCATGAATCATTTCAGTGTCCACTGCAGAGCAGGTTTGGAAAAAGGTTTTGATGGAAATAACTGAGTAGGATTAAAAAACAAAATTATTCTTAGGCTAAAATTTAAGGTATAAGTAGGTAAGGTATAAGGAGGTATAAGTCAGATTTAGGATTGCTCAGGAATGCACTTCTTTTTCTGTCCTCTCTGTGAAGCTTCTTCCAATTCAGAAATAATATTTCCATTCTGATGCAGGTAGTACATATTCTCTCAGGAAATTAATTTCTTAGCTGGATGTCACCTGAGGACATCCAGATGAACCACCTAATATTTTTGTAACCTCTTTTCCTTCTAATGCTGTCTTACATCTTAACACTTTACATAACACAACCGCAAGATCTTTATGGGAGACAACCTGATTTTATTGTAAAGTCATGAAGTGCCACACCATACTTCATGGCATTATACAAATAAAAGAAGATTGCTTCACTGCTTGAGGATTTGTTAATGTTGTGAAAGTCCTCTTTCATGGTCCAGTGTTCTGGGGAAAACTGAAGGTTTTGGATAAAAGGGAACAAGAATGGGAAAAGATTGATTTTCTCAGTTTTCCCCACTTTTACGGGAGATTCTTGTTCTCATTCCCTTCCAGAGCCCCAGTGTTAGGGAAATGATGTTGTCTAGAAAGGGATAATTACACGACACATTTTGTTATGACAGAATGAGACACTAGACTCTGAGAACTCTTTCTTATCTGGGGCACATGCAAAGGAACACATTAAACAGAAGTCCTTTAAGGAACATTAAGCTTCATAGTCGTCTTTCCTTTGTTGTGAGTTCGGTTGCTGTTGGCACACACAGTTGCTGTGGGACAATTATTTGGGCTGCAGCTTGCTCTCATTTTTATGCCAGCTCAAACCTGACATTCTCCAGTGACTAGTGATTCCGCAGTGCGATATTTTAAAGAAGTTTTTCCTTTCCCTCAGTTTTCCGAATGAACTTAATATAGTGTAAAGTGAGAATTTTATGATCCCAGGGAGAGAGATACCATACACAGACTATCATAGCATAAAAAACATCAGGGTAGGTTTCCCAGCACCCCCCAGTGCCTCAACTCTGAGCCAAAGGGACCATTTTCAAATCGAAAGCCTTCATATTTTTCATTCTTTGCTACTCTTTTGATAACAGAAGGCCAAGACAAACAGAAACAAATGGAAACTCTATTCTGCTGTTCACGCAAGCCTGTTCACAAAATGCCTCCCATAGGCTGCTTTCCACCAGCCCTGCTATTTCATTTAATCTGTTCAGTCCTGAAGGATCAACTTAGGCAATTAGACAAGGGATTTGGGCTCTGAGGGATAATTGGATGACTTGCATGCAATAAACTTCTTCCACGCTCTCTTCACTTTTTCTTTTGTTCTCTTTGCTCATCCCTTTGTTTCTCATCATTAATTTCTTTAATCAAGTTTGCAACACCCTTGCAGATACAGCAAGATAGTAATGTGACCAAGCAGCAAGAAGCTAAACACCTACATTGTGTCTCCTGCTGTTTTCTGCCTCTTTAAGCTGTTCTGATGTGATACCAAGGGGAAGGGGAGCTACAGCAGTCAAGGATTCACTTTTGTTTCTGCAGCACTGCTGAAAAGGCAGGGAGGGAATGAATAGAGCTCAGATGTCTTTGACTGCCTAATCTCAGGTGAATCCTGGAGGAAAGCTCATACAAGAAAAAAATATATTACAGCAGAATTTAATTGGTTGCATTCTGGTGAATTGTGTGTGAATTATATCATAGTCAAGGAGCTTACTGACATAGATTAAGCACAGCTGAAATGTAATTACCTTTCTTCCACACACCCCCTGCCAGCAACCATCTTCGTCCCCACTCCTTGTCGTTTCCAAATTCTAGTCTCTGAGCACTTTTTGCCTTCAACATACAACCTCATTGTCACTCTTTTTTCCTCAGCCTGATGCTTCTAAGTTTCATTTCCTCCTGTTTTGACATGTTCCTCTCACATCAGCCATTTCCCTAATGTTTTCCTTCCTAATTATTTATTTACTGTATAAAACTGCCATCCTCTACTTGTGTGATTTTAAGCTTCTCTTTGCTCCTTTTATTTCCTGTCTCCCAGTGCAGTTTGTAAACCAGACTGCATACACAGTGAATTTTAAAATCACATGCAAGTTTCAACAAACCTCTCTCATATAACAATATACCTTTCTTCTGTAATAAATGCTAGTGAAACACTTATAATTGCTATGCTATCAGTTGTAAAAAGTAACAGCAACAAAAATTAAAAATCCTTAACCTCCCAGCTTAAACGTGTAGAAATCATGTAACCTATCGCTGAATGTGCAGAGGTCCTTTTCAGTGCCCATCTCTAAAGACGGGTATTACAGCCGTAGCTACAGAGACTTAGCTCAGCCGTAAAGTTTCAGTTCTAGACAGCCACAGCCAGTCTCATATGAGCCACCAGACACAGTCCTACATACCTCCTCTGAAGAGTTGCTCAGGTAACACTGACAGGCATAATATAAAATCAGGACAGACTGTGCCTAACTTTGTGAAACACTGTAGGTTTCTTACAAATGAAAAGCACCCATCAAAAACTAGGTCAAGAGCAAACAGAGATTTATTTCTCCTACTCCTACTGAAATATGTACTCAAGAGCTAGTCCTCTTCAGATGAAGGTATTGGGGATTTTAAGACCAGATGAATATTCTACTGAGAAATAAATTGAAAAGTACTTTTCAGTGTTTTTGTATAACTGGACCCTTCTAAAAGGAGAAGAGCATGCAGCTCAGGCCTGCATATCTCCTCAGTARATAGCAGGTTTGAATAACTCTGGCAAAACAGAAGAGGGTATAGCTGCTGAGTTGCTTTAAATCACACTTCTGCGCTCTGCATGGAGAACATAAAATGATCCAAGATAGTGTAATGAACTAAGAGGAAGAAATATGAAAAATATGATTCAACTAAGTTCATAAAAAGAGGGATGATGCATTTGTCTCCAAACAGATGAGGAAATGAAGACAGTAAAGGTATGTCTGGACTGCAGTGCAGTGAGGTGATATCTGAGCTAGCTTGTGTCTTTGCAGCAGCCTAAGCACAGCAGTGGGGATCTCAGCACCACCTAATTTACCCTGTTCTGTGCCTGAAGAACACACAGATCAAAATCATGTTTTTCCTCTCCTTACAATCTCAAGGGACATCCTCAGACAGGTACTAGGAACTTCAGACACTTTATATCTTCCTGGCCTAGACCCGGATACATTTAGGAGACTATGGAGGCGGTAAAATAAAAATTTAGGTTAAATACCATGAAGCATTCTTCCCAACAGAGAGCTGTAAAAGGAGAGGAGTCGTCTATTTCTCCACATAAAGAAGGTGGACAAACCCCACTTCAAAGCAAATGAATACATGCTACACAAGTGATGGAATAAACCACAGCAGGAATCAATTCAGTGCAAGAAGGCAGTTAGATCAAGTGACTAACAAGGTCCTTTCTATAATTCAGTAGAAAATGGCTTCTGGAAGAACATCATGAGGCACTTCTCACCAGTGTACAGGCGTTAACCTTGGTGCCCTGGCTATGTTCCAGCTCAGGTAATTACCTTTTTCACTTAAAATTTCCTTCCAGACTCTCCTGGCTTTGTCTCCACTCCCTGGCCCTGATTTATATGCAATTAAAGAGCAGCAGTGTTTTACTGTGCAGGTGGTTGCTTGTCAGCGGAGGGAGTGGTAAGGGGATCAGCTGTGGAACGAAACGAACTTTATATTGAGCACAAGTCTCCATTAAAGGTTATGAAGTTCTTTAGGATCCTTGAAAATACAGTATCTAGATGAAAGACAACCCCGTGCAGCTCATCCTACGCCTCATCTGTGCATGTGAGGAGGAAGGCGGCAGATTTTTTTGAGGGAGAGAGGCTAGCAGAGCTCAGCAGGCAGCTTCCTCTCCCCGGTCACCATCCCGTAGTGCTCTGATCTCCACAGGAGAGCGGCTTCATTTCCTCCCCTCTGTCTCCTCCAGTGGAGCCCTTCAGCCCCACAGCAGGGTCTCACTTCTCCTGAGGCTCAGTTACTGCAATGCCGCAGCACTCGCCAGCTGCAGTTTTTAGCTCACAAATGAACATAGGTGAGCATGGTTTTGACAACTGCTTGGAAACCTTTGCTTCACAATTCCCTGCCAACACAGTGTCACTTCGCTGGGAGCTATGATTTATTTTGCCCAGAAGTTTGTGCAGGTGAGCTGCAGAACCTAAGCGCTAAAACAGAAATGCTGAAAATCCTTTAGAAGAATAAAGGAGGCTATCACAGCAGCAGCAGGTCCAGAGCAGCAGCCACAGTGCCTGAGCAGTACTGCAACACCGTAATCCTCTGGCAGAATGAGACAAACTGAAAAGCAACTACCAAGTACATACAAGCAGCATATGCAATCCAACAGCACACACAGTTTGGAGTGGTTTTCTAAAAGGACTTTCAGACACATTATTTTTGGTGGGGTTGAGTGTCATAGACACAATACAGAATCTGTGAAATAAAGGAGAAAAGGCAGCTTCCTATATTTTCAGAACGATTGTTAAAGAGCAATTGAGAGTTATGCTTTCTCCTCAGACCTTGGATTCAAGTTTTGAGTGTAGCTCTGAAGTATGGAAATATAATAGGTAATTTAAGAAAAGCAAACTTCAGAAATCACTCTAGGAAAAGTTCACTGTTCACAATGAAGAACTAGTTCCTAAGGTAATCCTTATTATTTTAAGAATTTCTTTCAATGTCTGAAAAGTTTGATATTTTGTTTGATATTCCCAATCGTACAGAGAGTGAATTTTTTTACACACACACACACACACACACACAAGAAGCCTGGCAGAGGTGCACAGCAATAGGATGAGAGATGATGAAGACAAGTTGCAGCACAGGAAATTCTGATCAGACATTAGGAACTTTGGCTGGTCGGTTGTTAACCATGAAGGTGGTCAAACACTAGAACAGGCATCCCGGGAGGCTGTGAAATCTCCATCCTCAGAGACCTTCAGGATTCAGCTGGACACAGCCTTGAACAACCTAACTTGATTAGACCTGCTTTGAGCAGGCGGTTGGACTAGGTGACTTTTGGAGGTCCTTTCCAAACTAAATTAGTCTGTGGCTGATATATATATGTGTGTGTGTGTGTGTGTGTGTGTGTGTGTATGTGTGTGTAAACACACACACACATATATACATATATATTTATATTTATACAGACACATATACACACAAATATATACATACATACATACAGTGTGTGTGTATGTATAAATGTACGTGTGCTTGTGTGTGTGTGTAGAGAGAAGGAATTTTTAGAGAAGGAGAATTTTTATATATACATATATATGCGAACAAAAACACAAGCAAACACAAAAATTTTGTCACAGATAAGCATATCCATATGCCTACATCTTAATCTGCATTTGTGTATGTGCACTATTAAGTGTGGACATGCATTCACCATATAGCATGGTGCATAGATGATGGAGGTATCCGAGTGTGAGAAGAAATATTAAAAAATGTAAACATGAGGTCCAATAAAGTAGGATTATTCCTGACACTGAATGCTGTCTAGCATTACCTATTTTCCTGTTAAATTCTGACATCTTAAGCTGCAGTGATTTTAACTACATCAAAAATAGTGCAACTAATGAAAGCTAATGAAATTCAGTCTACATGAACTGTTCAATGTGGCTTTAGAAGACAACAATTTAGCTCTGACCATCTAAGGAAGACTTAAAGGACACACTTTGAAATTCAAATTAGACTGGATTGAGGAAAATCACTACGAATACTAAAAGAAAAAGATGGCCCTGCTCCAAATCACAGCACAGCATAGTATGGACATCAGTTGCATCCAGGGAGTCTGACAAGCTTTCATGAGAGGGAGATGAGCAAAGAAAAGTTGAAATAAGATTGCAACTGTTCTCCAAACAACCACAAAAAAGGCTCAGCATGTCTCGCTCTGGTAGCTTGTTTCCAAACCACTAAGTTCTGTTGGTGGTGAGCAACCAACAATTTGTTGTTTTAACATAGCACCTGTATTAAAAGTGTCCTGGATCCTACTATACAAGGGAGACCTTCCAAGAAGAAACAGGTTATGAATCTCAAAATAGTAACACAAATGCATTTGGGGACTGGAAATTACCAGAGGTTGATAATGTGAACAAAACTTAGATATCCTACTAAAGTGAAAGGAACAATTTCTTTTAATTGTACCTCCTTTCACAAAATGCCTTTGCATAAATTCCCATAATTGCTTTTCTTCATGATCCTCCACAGATTTAGATAAGAAACAATACTTACAGCACTGTTTTAATTCCAAGTTAGTTTTAGAGGAACAATAAATATGTTCACATGCCTAACTCAGTGACAGTGCAATCTCACCGATTGTACCAAATCTCTTAATCTCACTCAGTAATATTTTTTACCTCACTTGTTATATCATATACAAATGAAATTAAACTCACTGGTGACCAAAACAAATTTTGTAATGTGAAGAACCTCGCACACGTCTGAATGGAGAAGTAATCATGGAGTACAGATGACAGTCACTGGAATAAAAATGTTCTAGTAACAACTTCAGCCTTTATCCTAAGAGTTTCCAAAGTATTTTGAAATGTAAGTTATCTGTACTAGGACCAGAAAAAAAAAAAATACATGTTCTCAATTTTTAGTATGTCTATAAGAGAACTGATATTTTATCAGATACAAAGATTGAAAGAAACATTAGTAAAAGCAAATGCATGGAAAATTGCTTCCACAGCAAAGAAGTCTCTGCCTTAAGTACAGTTTTAAAAAAGTTGGATCAATTAGCAATCTGTGAATGTTAGAAACATCTTAACAATGTCTCAAAGATGAAAGAGCATATCACAGAATGAGAAAAAGGGGAAAAATTAAATTACGTCTGCAGTCATAATGAATCAAAGCCCAGAAGGTGGTCTCCAAATCAGCAGGTTTTGATGAAATATTAAGGAAAATGATTATTGATGAAAAATGAATAAGCTCTTTTTGATTTTAGCAACCTTTAAATCACACTTTGCTAATTAAAACAGCTTCAATGCATCCCTCCCTTCCTTGATGGGCATTTAAGAATCCTTAGAAATGGTTGGGTTAATTTGTCAACATTTTAGCAAATATGCATAGAGTTTATCTTAAGCAAGCTGACACAGCACAGTTTAAGATGATGTACAAAATAATACATAGCTATTTTCTGTGTTTTTTCTTTTTGTCTCTCTTTTTAATTTTTACACTGTATCTATTAACACAATCACAAAGAAATGACAGGCAGCTTCTGCTCGTTTTCTCTGCAGCATGCAATTCCCAATAATAGGTACTACAACTATTAATGAGCCATGAACTACGTCTCCGGAAATAAAGACTGGTGCTATTATTTTTTGTCTCCTTTGTTTGCCAGGTCAGAGCGCTTTTAGGACAATTACCCCTCCTACCTAGGAGGCCTGTTACTGTGGGTACTGTGGGCTTCTGCAAATAAATTTCCTTCCCAAAGATAAGTGGAAATTAGAAGTATGAGGGACATTCATCCTCACATCCCTCGGAGTGGTATGTTTTCTAATTGCTCTCTTAAGCGATAGCAGTGGTAGTACTGCACTTTCTCCTCATTCTAGTTTCTATCGTGCTTCCTTTTAAAGGGAGAGCTAGGAGTGAGGGAAGGCTGTAATAGAGATTGAACTGGTGGACACAGAAGATGTTTCCATTACGGCATGTGATGTGACTCAGGTGTGCCATGTATTACTGTTACAAAACTATACATGAAAACTAAAATGACGCAAAATCTTGCTCCTTTGATTTTTTCTTTCACAAATTAATTCTTATATATTATATCACAGTCTAAACTCAGGGCAGATGAAATTACCTATCCATTACAAATTCCTGATCTATTTACTGCAACAACATTTCATACACCCATCATGTAAGAAAGACCTCTAAGAATGCATCAGATTGAAAACCTTTTAAAATGTCACTAGTATTTTAAGGAATGAAAAAAAATCTATAGCAGATAAACAAGTCTGATGTTAGAACAACATTTCTTCAGAAATATATAATCATATAAAATAGGTCATGCAAGAAACCTTTTAACATCTCGCATCACAGTGAGCCTTAAGGAACAAGATTTCACACACCTGACAAACCACTTCTTTAAAAATATGCTATGAAGTATAATGTTCCACTAATATACACTATTTTCTGAGGGAAGAGTGGAAAAGCATTAATTTTCAACTTTCCAGCCAAGAACAAAAAGAAATGAGATTTTAAACCAATTTCACAATTTCCAGGGTTCCCAACACAGTATGTTTCATAAGAAGCCATTCAATGAGTTTACAAGACGTTAAAAGGAATTAACAACCCCACATCCCCCATAAGTAGTGATGTTATTTTCCTTCCTAAAATTTACTACACAGGATTCCTCCCCACAGTTAGACTACACCACTTCTGCCAGCGACAAACTACTTGGACCGTATGCAGGATGCTTTTTAAGTCACATAAGCAAACAAGCTTGGCCATGAGGATAAACAATGTGGTTAAATATAGTTCGTCTCTCGTGTGAAGGAGATATCATTCACAAAAAAAAAAAAAAAAAAAAAAAAAAAATCCAGAAACCTGTGGATCAAATCTAGTATGTTGATAGTATGAACATATCAAGAAAAAGTAACTTTTACCTTACGTTTCCTCCATTAACTTATATTAATTTAATGAGCTAACTGCAAACAGTATGTAAAAAGAAAACAGATGAGATGAAAACAGAAAGGACCTTATGAAGAGCCTCTTATCAACAGTCCATTCTTATGCCTCTTAAAAACACTCTTAAAGGAGTGTCACCTGAAAAAATGCTTCTCATCTGTTATAACAAACATATCCATTTTGCCCAGAAGAGGTGCAGTTTCTTGGCCCCATGCACAACCATGTACCAACCTACCCATACAGGAAGATGCTGACAAAACTCTTCATTGGGCAACACAGATATCAGTTCAAGTTCTGACTGCTTTTGATTTATATCTATATTTAAGAGGGATATTACAAAATCAGCGAGTTCAAAGTTTTCTAAATTATGAATAAATAGTTTAACTCTGGAGCTGCAGAATACACTGTTTTTTTTAACCAATACCTTTGGACTGAAAACCTTATCTAATGAGTACTATATTCCTAATAAAAAATCCATTTTGTCCTAGCAAGCAGAGAGACAGAGTCTCTGAAGGCACAGCACTCTCCCCAAGCTCTGCCTGTGCACTTCTCCCCTATGATCAGACAACCCCAAAACACACAGAACCGCAGCTTCCTAAGTGCTTGGAGAGCAGGGGCCTGGAGCCTTCACCAAAGAGGAACAGATGGGTCCACTGGAGGGACATAAAAGATAGAAAAAGCATGAATTTTTATTCCATTTACAAACTGCCACATTCAACAACAAGAACAAACCAAACAGATTAAACTATGGCATTCAAATGCTGCATAACATCAGTTCCAAATCCACATTTCAGTTAGCAGGACTAGGAAATAACATATTTTAACAGTTTACACTGGTAGGATGACAGCACTTCATTTAAGAAACGGGAGAACCTTTGTCTTTTCAGCTTTGCATAATTAAATATTCACACGTAAATATAATGTTCTCAGGATAAAGAACTCCAAATTTTATTGATGGTATTAGTGGGAAATAAAGATGTGTGTGTTACACAGCACATTTTTTGGACTGCAGTCTCATGTCATAAAATAATTGTTCAAGGCCTGAGACATCGGCTTTTCTGATGTTTACATCATGTTTTGTTTCATACTAGGATATATTATTCAAGTTTTTTCTTTTTAATTAAATGCTACTTTCCATCATCTGAAGAAATTAAAAGCTGTTCTCTTTTTCATCCAAGCAATAAAATGTCTAATGAATCTATATCTCTATGCAAATTGCTCTAATATACCAATGAAAAGTATTATATAAAATAGTTACAATATACTTAAAACACTAACGTATATTATACCACTAATCTGATGAAAAGTGACAGGTTTTGATCTATCCGTTATAACTATCTTGGCTCATCATAAGCAGTAGCCGTACTTAAGAGACTTGAAAATTTCAAAAATGAACTGATCCTACTAATTTACAGCGAAGGGTGACAGTTAGCTCCGAGCACCGTGGCAATGAGGCAGAGGCGCGCGTCTGGGTGGGCCCCGCTGCACGTCCTTGGTTTGTAGCCCGCACCAGGAAGCTCATTGCTTTCTTATCTTTCTGGGCATTTTCTCACTACAACCATTTGCAGGGGCAATAACTTCTGCTGCTTTTGTAAAAACAAACAAATAGCTGTCACTCTTTAGATTATGCAGCAAGTCGACTTGAAGAGGGAGGAAGCAAAAATATCAGGGTTTAAGTGAGGCTGTGCCTGTGGTAAACGCAGAGAGACATGGTTCTCACAACAGTATCGGCGTTTGGGATCTATTCAAAAAGAAACCAGCACTTCCAAGTAATTAAAAGGGCAGTCGTGAATGGCGTTCACTGTGAGTCTGCCATTTATTCCACCAAAGGTGTAACCCAAACCGGGAGCGCAATTGCATGCTTTCACAATAGGGAGTCTACATAAATCCTCATGAATTTATATTAAAACTTGTCTTATGTTCTATCAAGATGGAAGAACAAAAGAAAACAACCAACCCAAGATAATAAAATGCCAATGCTAATAGTGTCTTTTGGGTTCTAAATACATGGGTCTATGAGAGACCAAACTAATTTTTAGGCAGTCCTGTGGGTAGGGATTACTGGCTTATAGGATGAAGAGGAGAAGAACAGAAAAAAAAGCAATGTGTTAGTGCTAAAGTGAAATTAAACCCTGTGAAGAGTCTCACAGAGGCTCAAACTAATCCTTCTCCAGGTTATCACAGGCAGAGGAGGAAAATACCACAATGGCTTCCAAGCACTATTTTCAGTGTTACATGCGAGGGAACTGCAAACAGTTCATTAACCCACTGCTCTCCACAGGGTTGCCCTGGGTAGTCTGCCTAGCCCAAATGGCCCAACTTCCACCTTCTAGGCCAGGAAAGTCTTTCTAGAAGCCAGTCTCACGGGTGATGAGCTCCACCATGCTGCAGAAGGGCTGATGCTGACGAGAAGATAAGGACTTAAAGCTTATTATTACTAATTTATGAAAGACTACAAATTATTTGGGGAGTTCATGGATAATGAACAGGTCCCCTCTCTGAGATGCTTGCAATCCAATCAGACATTTACATCCCGTCTACTCACGCGCAGTGCTTCTCGGCACATATGGCACGCGCAGGGCGCCGGCAGCAAAGGCAACCAGCAGAACCAAGAGCAAAGAACGGAGACGCAGGAAACCGCTTCCGCACCCGTGAACAGAAGTAAACAAAGGTAGGAGGGAAGCGCTTACTCACAAGCTTATTCAGTCTAGGTTGTTAGCCTTTTGCACAGCTCTCCGTTTTAAATGTCATTGGTTAGATGGTTTACAGTATCGTGGCCTTTCCCTTTGCGCCGTGCTCTTGCCAGCACCTCAGATCGACTTCAAGAACTGTCAAAAATCTCTTCATTTAAGAAGAAAGAAATATCTTAGCAGTTAGAGGATGTGTCACCCTGAGTAATAACTCATATCTTCATCTATTATGGGTCTGGCAGTAAGCTTAGATTTCACTGCATAAATGATTCCACAGACTTTAAGAACACGCCTATGACTGACACTACCAATAAAAGAGAAGTTTAATATAACAGCACGAGTGCTTTGTTTTTTTAACAAATATTTATCCAGGCATTACAATATAACATTTCATAGCTTTCATGACCCATTCTGCTATTGCTGAAAGTTATTTTATACATGCTAGAAAGACAGGTTCTACTTATTTCAGTTTTTATGTATTCCTATATTATATTAGAATGTCTCTTTCCACCTTCCAGGATTCATTACTCCCATTTCAATTTAAACAAAAAGATACTACTCAGCAAATAAAATTTAACATCTAAATAAAATATTCTCTCTTTCTTTTTGGAGGAACTGGAAACAAAATATGCAGTGCAACTTTAAAAGTAGCATTTTGTCTCCTAGCACCAAGCAGATGACAGTTAAAGCAACTGGGGTTATTTTCAGTTCCCAAATATTCCTTTGACATAACTTGATTCCACTTCTGATAAAAAAGAAACCAGTTCATAAAGGTCTCTCTTTCTAAAATGAACATTTTTTCTTTTTAATAGCAAAATGCATGCAAAAAGCATATGATTATGGTATTTATGTTTCCATTAAAATGTCCTCAGCAAGCTGGGGGAGTCTAGCCTACTATTTTCAAGCTATTTAGATTTACAGCAGAACAGTGCCTATTTTATTTCAATTATATTTCAGGACAATGCGCTCTTGGTGGGAAATGATTACACAGCGACAGCCAGTAAACGTCCATTAGGAGTTGTCTTCCTATATACTGCTCAGCTATGGATGTCAGGTGATCGCTATAAAACCCTATTGTATAGCATCATTGTCATCTACATGAAAAACATTATTGATCAGTAGTGCAGCTTTTCTTCTGTATGATGCAAAACATATTAGAGACATTTCGCAGCTAAACTAAAAGCTTTATCCACAAGAGCACAATTCTCAAGACACTCATTTCCAGAACAGTAAAATAAATATAGATTATACATTTCACCCAAATTCTCTCCTTTAATACCTAGCATAAAAAGTTGGTAAGTGAAAAAAGTGCTTAGCAGCCCGGCCCTGTAAATTATTAGCACATAGGAGGGAAGTACTGTAGCAAGGACAGCTGATGTATATGCAAGCTATACTGATCACCAATCACTCCAAACATTTATTTATTTATTATTAGAGATTCATTTCCTCTGAGCAGTAAATTCCTCCTCTGTTAGTAAACAGAATCTACTTTAATTCTTTAGGATCAAGATCAGCAAACAGCTTTTTTAGTGCTACTGCAGAGAATTGCTATGACTAGTGTTATTGGGATTTAAAATGTGTTTCAAGATTCACATGAGCTACAAGTATGCATGGATTACATAAGTAGCTCAAAATAAAGAACCTCTCATATTTGAACTACATATTTGAGTTAATGGATAATAACTGTCATTTAAAGAAAAAGAAAAAGAAAAAAAAGGAAAAACTAAAAATATCCATCAATGATTATTTTAACTCTGATTACAGCATTAATCTGCCTTCAAAGCAATTCTTAACCAGCTCCAAGTCCTGTAAGTCCTGTAGGATTTTTCCTGTAGTCCTATAGTAGCTTTTTTTCTTATTCACCAAAACTCTTATAGCCATAGGTGGTAAGACAGATGAAGCAATGCTGCTTACACACACATACTAATAAAGTGCAAATCTCCAACAGGTAAGTTAACATCTCTTTCTCCTTTGCTCTATTTCGGCATTAGACAATCCATTTGCTAATTTGGAGAAATGAATGGACAAACTGTTTAAAGAACAATCATTTTCTTTGTCTTTTTGTTGTGTTGGAAAATCTGGCTGTAACTACAGTGCTTGGGATGCCTACAAACATTAAATAAACCCATGAAGAAGAAATAAAAAACAGGCCTAACACTGTGTTCAAGTTAGGTTATAAAATAACTTGGGGACCTGTGGCTGACAACTTCACAGTTCCGTTATTTGACAAAGCACTGCAACAGTTGTCCTTATAATATCTTTAAACTTGCACAGAAAACATTTTGTTTGGTATTCTGATGAGCAGTTTACATATTTGTCCTCCACTTTGTTATCATTTATATGCCATGACACAGTTAAACTTGCATCAGTTGGTGGCATGTGTTGACGAAAATAAGAAAGAAGTTTAAGGAATAATAAAGAAAAACAAACCCTGACAAGGCCTCACACACAGATGCAATAATTCTGTTGCAAGTTAAGGAAAAATTTGTCATAAGTGTTCAACAATGGTATGCAAACTATTACGGGACATGTTGTTATAGGCTTCTTTGTATAAGACTTTTAAATAACCTTTTAGACATATTTAAATGTCAAATTTTCTTTGGCACTAAGCACAAAACTGTAATAGAAATAACATTTCTCATATAAACAATGTTGCTTTTAATATGAAAGTGCTAAAGATTTGAGACAGACTGGCCATTACCAGCTCCTGGCAGTTCACCGCAAGGGTAACATGCTTTTTGCTCTTCCCTTTACCATCCACAAAGACTGGAAACAACCATCTCCCTTTAGGTAACCTCTGAAACTTTCAGAGGAAAAGAAAGGATGGTAGGGCCAGGGGGTAGAGCAAAGTGAAAATTATCCTCACCACAGGTGAATGCTAATGGAAACAATATTTTAAGGACGCAGAACTGTAACCAACTATTTCTCATCAAATTTCTCAGAGCTTTATCAGGATAAATTAGATGGCGGAGGAGAGCGCTCCCTGGAGAACAACCCTACAGAGAGGCACTCAGATGTTTGCTGTGGGAAACGGCCTTCACAGGAGATGCCAAGGAAAGAGGTGAGGCCTCGCTGCTGGAAAGGGGACAGCAAGAAAAGCGTTGTGATGCACACAAGGAGCAGGGCTGGGTATCGGGCATGCAGGGAGACACAGTCCAGGTATCAGCACGTCAGGCCCATGTGGCCAGAACTATTTCCTCCAGTGATGCTCAGGTGACACTGTCTTTTTTAATGCATCTAAGATAAAGTCTGTAAAATACAGGGTGGCCTTGGCAAGATACCTCAGCTGTGAGCCAGGCTGAACATTACCTGGGGTCAAGATCCCAGATGTCCTTTAGAAAACACTAGACAGATGGAAAGCTGTTCCCTCTGAAGCTGTGGGCTCCCACCAGGTGACACGCTTTCCCAGCAGCGGCGCTGAGGTATAGACCCGAACTTCTCGCAGAGCATACGGTGAATCTGAGACTGCGTGAGCTGCTGCAACATTCGCAAAAATGTCTCCCAGCGTCAGGTAGGATTCACCAGCTCTGGAGTCTGACCACCGATAAACGTGTGAAGAGAGAGTGCAGAGAATCCCATATGCTTTCATTTGAATTGTCTATTTTTTTCCAGGTATTTCTTGCTGAATGTCCCATATCATGCCTTCATCACTAAACTCAGGGTGGCTTTTCTTGCTCCACGTCTGGTCCCTGACTTGCATTTTTTTTTTAAACTTGCTGCTAGCCTGTTGTGCATGCTGGGTAATGCCCCTTTTGTCACAGTGGGATCCAGCCGTGTGAGATGGAGCCTGCTGTACTCCTGCACTTTTGCAGAACAGCCTGAAAGTGCAAAAACTACCACACTGCTCTTCAATTCTACCCTTATGATTAACATCATATTCCCTCAGTGCTCCAGCCATAACTTCACTTTTACTCACTCTCTCCAGGCTCTTTTATCAGCAATCACACAGAGTTAGCTAGGTCATGCAGGTCTTCTACTTCACCGTGCCAGGTTTGCATCAAAGAAATTTTTTTGTTGTTGATATGACATTGATGCCATTCAATTCAGGCATGAAACACTGCCTTTGGTCTAACAAAAACAGCCGTGGGAGTCTCAACGTGGCAGCCATATTAACCAGCCAAGCTGTCTTGCTTTCCAAAGTCACAAAAGTGCTGAGATTTCAGGCACTCAGGCATACCCATGCTGGTTAGCGTAATACTATATAATATAAAATTTCAAGAGCAAGCTGTCTTTGGTTAAAAGCATTCTGCTTTCTTCACTAACGTACATATCCATAACATATAAATTATGTTAATTTAATATGAAAAGTAGACCTTTCACACAGTACAATACAGGAGAAGAGTATGATTGAGAACATAAAAAAGGCAGTTGTGCTTTTTTAGTAAGAATTTATGGTAAACACATCTGAAATGTCATTCTTTGTCATATTAGATGATATATTGTTCACAATACTACATGATTCTCTAAGGAAAAGAACTTTTTAAAATAGATCTAGCAGAGGGTTAAATACACGACTCTCAGTCCTCAATCAAAAATAGTTTTAGACAATCAGCTGAACTCTGCACGACAGCTACTGTCTTTAAGAACAACTGCCAAACGACTCTGTTAGGACCTAGAAGAGAATATGCAAGATCAGTGCCGCCTCCTCATGTGGAGATATATTGATCTCAAACACCGTAAGCAAAGATACTATTTTGTTGATTTAGGTGAAAGTGCAGTATTTATCTTCTGCAAAGAATGGGGTAGAAAGCAAAACAACAAGTGGTTTTACTAAATTAGTGACCTCTGTAWAAATTAACAATACCTCCTATACTAGGATTTCAGTTTTACTTTTTGCAAAACTGAGAAAAGGCAGAACTACAACATCATATAGGTAAGCTAACAGGAGAGATGCATTTTCACTGCTAATGTACAAAAGCCTTATCAACAAACTTCACCTTTGGTTATTTCTACCTTATGTTAGTTTGCATCCCCATCTTAGCTTCAGGTTTTCAGATAAACTCAAAACTCAATCAACAGAAGCCATAATTTTGCCTGATTTCAGCATAAAACCAAACACAAAATAGTTTGGATACTGTAGCCGCAGGAAACGTACAAATCATTAGCTACAGCCCAATAATTCATAAGTCAAGCTTGGAGTTCACTCACTTGATCTATATTTTATCAAAAAATTCCAAATGTTAGGCTGAAGTGTGGGACTATGGTAGGATTAGAATCCAGGTAAGCTTTAACCCACTTTTGGTTCAATTGTAAGAACTTTCCACAAATTTTGTAACTGTTGTGAATAGCTTAGAAATGTTGTATTCCACATCCATACTAACTAGAGCTCTGATAAATAAACTAGCTGATGTCACAAGTTAGAATTTAATTTACAGTATACCAAATAGTGACTCTAAAATTCAAAACCCTTTTGAAGAATGAGAAGCAAAGCAGGAGTTCTTCAGAAAAAAAAAAAAAAAAAAAAAAACTTGCACATCTCATCCTGTTACAGTTTGACTTGTGAGAGCTCAATACTTTTCTACATAAAGGCTTTTAAAAAGCCATTAATAAAAATGCAGTTCTGACTTTCCCACTGATGTACAGTCATCTCCCACGACAAAAAGCATTACAGGGGTGAATTTGGAAGCAGTGTATTGATTGATGTCTGGTGCCTACCTGTCTACAGGTGAAGACTTTGAATTGCGTGGTTTCTTCACTTGGGCGTACAGTGCTTCCACAGTCTGCCCCTCCCGAGGGCTCTGTGGTCGGGCGCTCAGAGTTATGGTGCCACTATTTGAAGAAGAGTCATAGGAAGCAATTCCAGCATACATTGGGTCTGCATCACAGCCAAATGTCCGGTTAAAATCCTGTATCTCGGCATAATCACGTTCACGAGCTTGTCTCTCTCGAAATTCTCGTGTTTTTGCTTGAATTCTGAAAAATTAAAAGAAGGCTGAAACTATTTTTTTTTTTAAATCATTTGAAAGCACATGTTCCCTAAAACAATGTTTCTCACTAGTTAGCAGACACTTTATACAGTTCATCCTAATGAAAACAGCGAAGTGCTTTCAGTTTGACTTTGCCATGGAGTCTCAGGTTTACTTTGTTCACCAAAGTCTAGACCTAAGCAATGCTCCTGCTATGATCAACAGTGACCTTTAAGGAAGAGTCCAAACATTCACAGTCTGTTCTTACACTGTCAAGTAAAATAATGGCTAGCCATAGTTGTCAGAGTTTACCTGTGGTTTTATGCATCTCAGGATGTCTCTGATATTACCTGGCCCTTCTGACACCAGTGGCCAGACCCCATTCATATCATATCATACTCCAGCATAACCAGATTTTGTGGTTTTAATGTCTCTTGAATTTTAGAAATCAACTTTAATGTACTTGCTTGGTCCAACACTACAAAAATCATACTTCTTTCAAAATTTAAAACCACATACACACACATATTGATGCATGTATGTATGCATACAGTAAACCACAAAGTTTCTTTTATTACTCATTTACAATGAAAACAAACTGAATCTGGCACCTCTCCAAAGTAGGCAGTTTCTCCTCAGAAAGTATCAACATGTTAAAGTTACAAAGGAAAGATTTTTTATCTAGATGCACTTGTTTAGCTGTACGATAAAAAGTGAGAGATAAAAATAGATGACATTTAGGAACCTGACAAACACAAATTGAGCACAGGTCATACTTTCAAAAGCATACCAAGACTAAAATTTGAACTTGGCTTCAAAGTTTCCCTGGCGTTTTAGAAAACTTGGTCTTTCACACACATGCAGAGTGAACTGAAAAAGACAAAACCAAAAAAACCCAGCACCATCTCCCCAGACCAGTTTAATGCCCTGTCATCACTGCAAAATGAAGCGCTCAGCTGCCTCCTCCCTCCCATTAGGAAAATGTGCTCCTTTTTCATCTAATATAGTCATGGCTACACAGTACGACAGCATCTGTCCAGACTAGGGCTGCGTGCACCCCTGCCATGCGCTATTTCCAAAGACAGCTTGCTCACAGCCTCCTAAGGAGACACTGTCTCCTCAAAGCCTCTGTCTCCTTTGAAAACAAGCCTGAAAAGGCAGGAGCTCAACCGGCACTTTTGCCACTGTTACTTCGGTCTCCCCTGGGGGCTGGGACACCCCAGCCCTGGTTCAGTTGCTCAGAGCTGGGCATGCCCAGGGAACCCTGCTGGACCTCCCGCGCCGGGCAAGGGGTGCTCCTGCAGCTCCTGCACCGCGTGCTGACGACTCGGGTGCTCTGTAACACCTCAAGCGACACAAGACGACTGTGTTTACATAAGTGAAGCAAGCCCCTAGCTCATATGTGCACATCTGAATTTAAGTGTCTTCATCTGCAGACTGAGTCCCATGAAAATTGTCCTTTCCATGCTAAGAAAGCTCCTGGTGACAAAAGAACGGAATAGGAGATGGATGGGCAGATACATTTTCCTCAAAAATCCCAGTAGTACTAACCACAGATACTGACTACGAGACAAAACTGACCAGCTGAACTCCCTCCCGGTGCCATCTACATCCAAGGTTCGGTGATTCATTTACATGCCCTGAATTATGCCCTGTCTCTGGCTCATTCTTCTTCCTACGGAAACTCTCGCTCTTATTCAGCCACAGTGAAAAAAAATGCAAATAGAAGTATTCTGACTGAGAAAACATTACTTAAACCACCAAAAATTTTTGAAATCAGTTTGGCAAACAATGTGCTATTAACTCAAGATATTTATTTTCTTTATTGCTTCTTTTTTATTTTAAGAGGAAAAGGGACAAGAAAACTCTAAAGGTACTCAGCTAGCAGCACGCTCCTCTACAACTACAGAGACCTCAACCTGGAATAGGCTTTTTGCTTTTTGTTGTTTTAACTTAAACTGACAAAGGACTCAGAGTTTAAAATCCAAAACCATTTCAAATTTAGACTGTGTTTCTGCATGCCTGTTTTCAAAAAGAAAAAAAGATGTCCTATAGTCAAAAAGCAAAGCTGCAATTCAAACAGTTTACAGTCTTAATCATTTTGAAGTTATTTATGCAGAAGGAAAAAAAGGCCTGAAAAGGACCTGCTTTTTTTGATTTCATCTCTGCAGATTTCACTTCCAGTTTGCAGTCCTGTATTAATTACCTTGTGGAGAAATGTGTTTACCTATTGATATTTCTCATCTGAACAGGAAAAGCTAAGGAATTCAGAAATTTCTTAGATTTTGGCAGATTCTGGCATTCAATTTTAGTTTCAAAGGGCAACATATCATCAAATACCAGAAGACTGGCTGACACCAATTTGAGAAAACAAAATTTCATGCATTGCAGAAAACCAAAAGTTTAGGGCATGATAGCTGTCTGCACAGCAATGACGCATAGAGTAAACCTTTCAAACAAAAGAAAACTTCATCTATAGTGGTTACGAAACATAACTACCTAACCAGTGATACTGGCCTCAGTGCTTTAGTGACTGCCATGAGACATGCTGATGAATTTATCTAACTTTTGACCATGAATATCATATAATTTCCACACGTGTGGACATGAGTGCCTCCAGTTTCACGTTAACCAAGTTTTGTCATGGACCTGCTTATCGGCTACTTAATACTTTTCAACTTTTAAATAGCGCAGTTTGCAGCAAGAACATTAAGTTTTTCCCACACATGGTTTAACAAAGAATAACGATTCTTATTCAAGTGGGAGAGAACTGATTATTGAAGTGTTATGCAAATAATAATGTTTGTATCCCCCAGGAAAATTTTTAGAATATTTTATATCATTGTTAATACAACGTGTAAATACACATATATAGTATTAAAAATTAGAGTCTGAATGAATTATAAAGCTTTCCTGTTAATTATAACCAAAGTATTAAGTTACTATTTACAGTAAGTAATGTTTAACAATGGATAATCCTCAGGTAAAACTGACGCCCAACTATACTGACAATCAAAATGCTTTGATTTTGTTCTCTTAATTATTTTTTCTGTTTAAACCACTGTGCAAGCCCTGTCATTTTCACGAGACAAAAATACAGGTATCATGATTACTTAACATGTTTTGAATACTGTTTAAATACACCTTTGCTTTTGCCTTCTTCAGGACATATTACATTTAAACATTATGTTTCCAAACTTAGAGGAACAAAATGACAAAGGAAAAATACTTGAACTTATTCTTGAAAAGAGTAATAACTATCAGCTGAACATTACACTATCACTTCTGCAATTATGATAGTTTTTAACTCTGAATCTATTTACATACAGGTAACTTGAACCTAATGCTACATTGTTTTTAATGTAGACCCCCTCTTTTTGTGTGTGTGCGTATACATGTGATAAGGTCTAACTCATCTGTCAGCACATACCTAATTAAGTACACATATGGGAAAGGCTAACGATGAATATTGTGGAAAAGATTAAAATAATTGTGTAAACACACTGTGCAGCACAGACGAGAATGTGGAATTTGCTCTGCAATTCAGCCCTAATCAGCAATGTTCCTGGTATTTAAATTCAATATCTGGAAAGTGTTTGACCGCGGTACTTTAGTTTTCCAGTTTAGGTATGTGTATTAACCTGTCCTTGCTGAATTATATTCATTTATGACATGGCACAATAAAAATGCATGTGTCTGAAATTTCAGATCAAATAATTTTGAGGATTTATGGTCTTCCAACAGATTTTGTATGTTTTAACAACAATAATAATGCTTAGCATTTATATAATTCCTTTCATCTTCAAAGAATTTTGCAAGAATCGTTAATCTATTTTGCAGTGTTTAAATGAAACTGAACTTTTAAAAATACAAAAGCTGTCCCAAGAAGTTTCTAAACCCTTCTTGCTGAACTGTTAATATGAAAATGTCAACAACATACTGTTGTGCTTTTGAGACTCAAATTATAATGTTCAGTTAAGGTATAAACCATCCTCATGCATTTGTGTGGCATTCATTCAAAAGCTAATGATAACTGCTTCAAATGACAATATTGTTAGCTGCAGAACTTCCTATAATTGTTCAAAGAGCTTTTCATTGCAAGTTAATCCCATAATGATAGACATACCCATTGTATAGCAATTCCTATGCATGTGAAACGGTGGTCACAAAAGTAAGGGAAAAGCTTTAAATGCTGCCTCCAGAGAAGAGCAGAGACCTCATTCCCTTTTCAAAACCCTGGGAGTGAGATTCAGCTTGCAGATGAAAGCAACTGCTGCTATAGACACCTAAATTTAGGTGTCAACATAGACTTTGGACTCTCATTGGAGTCAGGGGAGATTCAGTCAACAGTCCAGAGTCAGTGGAGTCTACAGAGCTGTTCAGCTGAACAACAGAAATGTGCCCATTTTAAGCCAAATCCTTCTCTAGGCTCTACTGACTGTCTTGAGTACACCTCCCTCGACCACAATGGGCATTTAGCCATGTAGCTCACACATAGATACCAAATTAAACATTTTAGCCTGTGAGCTGATCCCACCCTGAGACAAATGTTTATACCAATTCCATTTGAACTGAACCTTAACTTTTTGCAGCACTGGAAAACTCAAAGCAGAGCTGTGTTGAGTAAAAGCGAATAAGCAAAATTGGCAAAAGAAGAAAAATACACCCTAAATTCAAATAGTGTTAGGAGTAAAATTATAAATATATTCTCAATGCCTTGGGAGCTTCAGTCCCCTTTGTGGGATTTTTTCATATTAGTGATCTAGATCGCTGGAAAAAAACAGCTACTTATCTTAATTGATGAACACAGTTTGGGAAGGACATTCATGACAAGCATATTACATTTGTTGTTGCAATGGCAGCAGTGCCCTCCCATAAAAGCAGAAACAAAGTTGGCTGCTGCTTCTGGTGTGCAATTGCTTGGTCAATTCAATTAATCCTCCTGCTGCTGCCAAGATTCAGCTATTGCCCAACTACGCAACCTAGTCTTTTCCACCGAGGCTCAGTGATTTGCAAAATCAGTACTGAACATTTGCAGTTCCACATATGTGAGATAGCTGATAATGTTTATTAAGGATAGAAACAGCATTGTGTAAGGACAGAAGCTAAATGACAACCCATTCAACATTGCCAGTTCTCAGTTGTTCTGCCATCAGAGTGGCATGCTGCTGCATGATGGATCGGAGACAGAGAACAACTATGCCACGCTTATAAAGCCAGTCAGCTTGTTTTAGTTAGTCAGATGGGATGACAACATTCGGGCCAAATTTTGCCAGATATCCCTTCTAATAGAGAGGTCAGGAGACGTGTTAGCCACTGGCCAGAACTTGTCAGCTATGTCCCCTCCTGCTTCACTAGTGCAAAATACCTCATGGGCACAACATGCCAGCAAGTAAGCCAGGTCTTGCTGTTTCTGCTCCGCCTCCGTCCGACTGCCTTTAGGGCTCTAACAGCCCCTTTTCTAATTTTTGGCAATCAAGTCATTGTGGGAGTTTGTCCCTTCTGTATTTTTCTTTGACCTTTATCTGGATCCAAGCAGAATTTTTCTGACAACTGCTCTTTTAATTAGGATACCTTGATTATAGGCATTATTGTAATTTCCCTCTGAACCAACATGTGACACTTAGCTTTTCTTATCACAATTAGAGCTATTCAGTTATCACAGTTCTGAACCATCTCACAGCAAAGCCATCTGGTTTCCTGGGAAAATCATTCAAAAGGATCACTGTGGGCAGTGGATAATCATAGGCATTAACAGTGGTAGCTTATGAACAAGAAAGACACCTCCCCTTCCTCACATGCCCACCAGTTCATTCAAAATTTGTGCATGTTTAAAAAAAAAAGTCAGAAAATACTGCTAAGTAAATATCATTTTTAAATTGGAAGGCTGGTGTCCAACCTTTCTCAAGTTATTAAATGAAAAAATGAACACTTCTGCCTTATCTCCCATGTACATACATGTGCGGCCAGCAGGCTGAAATATGACTTTCCACTCACCTCAAACGCGTTAAGAAAGTATGCAAAATGTGGTCCGTTTGCTAAGGATAAGCACAAGCATACAGGGACAAAATCAGAAAGGCCAAGGCACAACGTGAGATAAAAGTAGCAGGGAGCTTTAAAGATAACAATAGATCATTGTGTAATTGTATTAGTAGTAGAAGAAAGAGCAAAGAAAAGGTTGCTTCCCTGCTTGGCACTGAGGGAATGATATTGACAGATGATGCTGAGGGGACCCGAGGCTTAAGGGGCTTTTGGGGGTTTGGTTTTTTTTTGCATCTGTCTTCATTAAAACAGTTGATTGCAAGCAGGTGGCCAGCACCACCAACAGAAAGATCTCCAACCTGAATAGGAAAAGAACTAGTTAGAGACTGGTTAAGCAACTGTCTGAGGCAGTCTCTGAACTGCTTACAGTAACCCCAAGAACCTGTTGAGGACACCCGAAGTACTGACAGACTAGAAAAAGTCAAACATGCATTGGAGGAGCAAGAGAATTATAGACCCATCAGTTTAATTTCAATCCCCTGAGAAACTTTGAAACAAACTACTGATAGGCACGGAGAAGCTAATGGAACAAGCAGTAGCCATCATAGATTTACCAAGAATAGATGTCGAGTCAAGCTGCTTTTCTTCTACAACACAGTAACAGACCTTGTGAATTGGGGGGGGCAGGAGGGAAGCACATTTTAGGCTAAGAAAAACTGCAGCAGGATGGATGCCACAGGTTGAACTAAGCAGCTCCTACAGAGTATTTTGAAAGTAGTTCTCAGGAATTCACAGCCACACCAGAAGGACGGATGGACTGTGGTTCTACAGGACCTCCCTCCTACGTCTGATTTTACTTAAGGTTTTCATTATCAATTAGGATGCCATTAAATCCACACACAACCCAAATGCAAGATCGTTGGAGGGAAGGATTAAAATTTCAAATGCTCTTGAACAATTGACGTTTTTCAGAGTGGACTTTAAAATAAAATGAACTTCAATAACAGCAAGTGGGGGTAATGCACATAGTTAGAATAATTAAGCAGACAAATAAAAAGTAGGGGGAAAGTCCGTGAGTTGCTTTTTCAGAAATGGATCTGGAAGTTTTACTAGATGACAGCTACACGAGTCAGCAATGTCAAGCTGCTGTGCAGAAGAAAAAGACACAGTGGGAATGTAACAGCAGTCTTCTAATACATAGCAAAGAAAATAATAATATGTTTTCCACCTCTAAGGCAAGGATTAGGGATTTGAACTGCAGCAAGAATAATTGAGACTAGATACTGGGGGCAATGGAACTTCCTAATGGTAAAGATAGCGGAACAGATTGCCATGGGAAATTGTAGGGTCTATCTCATTATAACCTGAAAAAAAAAAATGGATGAAACATCTTGCAGGAATGGCATACACAGGATATCCTACCTTGGAAAAATGACATGATCTCTATAATTCTGCACTTACATGGAAATTATATACATACATATTTCTTGTGTAACGTTTTTACAAGAACAGAGAGAGATAACAGGGGCTGCCTAAAAAGAACATCCACCATCTTGAAATTAAAGAAGTTCATCTACACAAACAGTCTTAATTTTCTCTCTCCTTCGGCAATCACAACCAATCTGCCAACTAGAATATGTGATAGTAACTACTATCTCTCAGAAGTTTCCCCCTGCTCAAAATGAGGACAGAACGCTTGTTTTCATGAGGAGTCATATTAAAGAAGGCTATTAAAGAAGGTGGCAAAAGACAAGGAAGAAAAAAAGAAATAAAAATTTGCAAGAGATAGAGTAAACACAATACATACAAGAAGGTGAAATGCAAGCACTAATCTGAGACCAAATGATATCAATGAAACTAAAGGAGACATTGGATTCATTTTCTCTAAGCTGGTGGAATCCCTCATGTATTTCACCCCTCCCTTTCACTAACCCCTGGCTTTCTTGGCTCTTCCCTCATTCTTCCAAAGTGAAAGCAGAGTATCTCAAATCTGCTTTCTTTGATCTTGGCATAAACAAGTGAAAATCCTTGCTTATTTTGACAAAAAAAAAAAAAAAAAA